>NC_090726.1:73486422-73513922 GCF_036898095.1 Palaemon carinicauda | reverse complement strand
TATAATTTTATCCAGTATTCATCATACACTCACAGTATAGCAACAAAACACTGTTGTTCCTATCTAGTAATACTGTATAACACTCACTGATACTGTATTGCATATTACTGTGATATATGTAGCCTACATTATTATCACTACAGTAAAGATTAACTGTACTGTTTTACAAGTTTTCGTTCGGACGACTTGACTACTTTGCAACTCACCGCACACGTAGCCTATATTTACAATAAATAATACTCTGCTACTGTAATAATTTAAGATTACCCAAGTGTAGTTATTCTACACATCGATCACTAACCATTTTTGTCTCCTACAATAGTAATTTTTTTTTTTTTTTGGCAGTAATGCTGGATCATACATTCCGTATCTGGGCCCCGCAAGCTGAAATTGCCCTTTTTTATCTCTGTTGGGTAGAGTAGAGGCCGTATGCAATAGATGTACTGTGTGTCTGACACCTGTCTTTTTCACATATGTCTGTATTCAAGTTTAACGTGCGAACTACGGGCTGCAATATTGCAAGAGCCCGTGTCTGGCCAAAAGCGACTGGCTGTAAGGATTAATGCGAAAAATTTGGTTAAATCATTTACGGTTGGACCTTATTTATGGTTTAAATATAACTAAAACACAATCTTCTAAAACTTCATGATATCTCTCTCTGTCTCATTAACACAAACAGAAGTAAAATGCACCTGAAATAGAGAAAAAGGACCGAGATACAATATGACTATACTGCTAATGATTTCATGCTTTCTGTTTATCTGTCAAAGAACTTAATCTCTTCGTACCTGCGTGTCAAGCCCTTAAATGCCAGTACTGAGATGGAGGAGAAGCGTTGAGCTAAGGCATAATCGGTCTTCACTGTCTATGGCAGGGTTGCCAGATTATTTCGACTGGGTTATCGTACATGAGTCTTAAAATTGTCGTGTTTTCAATCAAAATTATCGTACACAGTTTCAATATAATTATCAAGGAGTTACATGATTGACTTATTTCAAAATATTTGAGTATAATTGTTTAATTAAACACACACACGATATATATATATATATATATATATATATATATATATATATATATATATATATATATATATATATATATATATATATATATATATATATATATATATATATATATATATATATATATATATATATGTGTGTGTGTGTGTGTGTGTGTGTGTGTGTGTACTTAAGGTATGTATCTTACATCGTACTGGACCTAAAATAATCGTACATGTACGATAATTATCGTACGAACGGCACCCCTGGTCTATGGCTTTAAGGTTTTCTGATTTTCGTGTGAAGTTATTATTGTCAGTACAGCTCAAGTGAAGATTTCCCATAAAGCTTTGGAAATTTTTTGGCGGGACGATGTCTTTCTCGGGCTAATCTATGAAAGAATGGAAAATGATGTTGAATTATAGTATTTCGTAGGATCTATTGATGACAGCTTCCTCTTTTAGAGACATGCTAATCCGTTCATTATTAGCCAAAGTAAAATATACATTATCCATGAAGGGTAGGAAAGCCAATCTGTATGAAATAATACCATTTAATTACAAAGGAGACAGCGACTCTTCACCAAAGGCCATTATTTGGCCAAAACTTCATTATTAATGTGAACGAACACTTATGTATTGACTATTTCCGGACGTATACTTGAGAGTTTCATTTTATTATCATTGTTTTATTATTTGTTTCATTATGTACTTCCCTCTAGATATTTGTATATATTTTTTAAAATGGTATTTTCGATTTTATTTCCTCTAATTTGATAGGGACTAGTTATTGTAATATATTTGAAATGTTCAATTTGGTGTGGTGTTATTAATTTCATTATGTATCAACTTCATCTCATTAATATAATAATACATGCAGTTGCACAGACACGGAAAAATAAACCGATTCGTTATGGGAAAATACATTTATTACACGATATTTTGACAGAAATACACAATATACAAAAACAGATGTTGTGTCACTGTTTTTTCCTCCCTTTAGATACCACATGGTCAGAAGATTCCAATATTTTCTGCTAGGATGTCGATCGGAAACATTGCCAGATGTCCCCGGTCGAGCTTACCAAATAAACGTACAATGTTTATGTCTGACCTACAAGTTATATATGTCTGACCTACAAGCTATATATGTCTGACCTACGTGTTACCATGTGCACTGACCTTGATTGGCATCCAATCAGATACCAGACAGTACGTGCGCCACACAAAAAACATGGTGCCAGACATCAGATGTACCAAACCACCGATTTTACTTTGCATGCCCTCTGGAAAATAAATTTTTACATCTATTTATTTTGAGGGGGAACTTGTTGTTTCGGGAATGTCTCCCTACAACATGCAACAAGAATCAACAGGGGGTGGTGGGAGTTCTAGGCAAGTCTCTCTTGAAGGCCACGCATAGACACTCCTCTTTGCAGGCCTGCTGATACTGATCAGCTTGCTGATCCTCCTGGTCGTTCGGGGTTCGTCACCATGGTCATTCGCCTTAGAGATGCTCCTTTGCCTTTGGTGAAATGACGACTTCGGATCTACATCTCCGCAGTTTTCCTCTTTGGAGGAACCTGCCATTTATACCTTTTCTGGTTCCCAACCTTCGCCTCCTTCTATGGACTCATCTTCTAACCAACGAACTTCTGTTCGTTCGCTGCCTGCAAGGGATCGCAGAAGTGGTCATGCAGTCCACATTTGGCCTCTTCAAGAACGACAAAACAGGACTGTAGTAATTGACATCAAGGTGTCTAACAAGCCCTTTCCTGCCAAGGGAAAGAAAGGCTCCAAGGCCTCCCATAGAGAGAAAATGCAGCTAGGGACCAAACTCAGGACAGTCTCCGTGATACATTCAAGGTATTGCGTTCCGTTCACTCATCTCTCCCTCCAATAATCAAGACGCCATCATCACCGAGCTCTTATGCGAATGGATCTGCAAAAGAGTTGGCCCATTGGGCCGAAGTCCACACCATGTTAAAGGTCAGACAAGTGGTAAGACCACAGGACTTCTTGTGCACACTGGACCTAAATGACGCATAATTCCAAATCCTAATCCATCCGTCTTCAAGGAAGGATCTGAGATTCAGTATAGACGACAAGAAATACCAGTTCAAGGTGCTGTGGGTCGATCTCTTCACAAGCACCCCAGATCCTCACGAGAGTGGTCGCCCTAGTGTCATCCTAGGATCATACAATCAGCACCAGTCTCCCACGTTTCCTGGATGACTGTCTGATTCTAGCAGGATAGGTGGCAGCCGTTCATCAGCATTGAGACAGACTTCTGACGGTTTGCCAAGTTCTGGTGACCATGGTAAACCTCGAGAAGTCTTCCCTGCTTCTCCCTTAAAGACTGGTATATTCGAGGAATGATAATAGACAGCAGCCTCTATAAAGCCTTCCCATCGGACAACAGGGTAGTGAGGCTGAGGAAGGTCGCAAGATATTTTTTTCAGACGAGAAGAGCTCCCAGCCCAGAGGTGACTATGTCTCCTGAATGGAAATCAAGCTTTTGATTCCCCGGACATTCTGATCCCCACGAGACCAGAGGAACGGATGGATCTCAAGTGGTGGGTAGCAGATGAGAATCTGCTGAAGGGTAACGATCTTCTCGTTCTTTCCCTGGACTCAATGGTGTTGTCTCATGCATCCAAAAAAGGGTGGGGGTCCCATGTGCAGCATCACAAGACTTCCGGCCTTTTGTCGTAGAGATGAAGGTTGTCTGCCTGTCCCTTCAAAAGTTCCATCAGTTCCTGGCGAGTCGCTCAGTGGTGGTAATGATCGACAACGCCACAGTAGTGACTTACATCAACCAGCTAGGAGGTACTTTTTTGCAGCCCCTATTGCATCTGGCAGTAGAGATACTGAGATAGGCAGCAGTTCATTCGGCCTCACTATCAGCTCGCTTCATTCCCGGTAAAAGTTATGTGCTTGCCGGCAACCTGAGCATAGCAACTCAGATAGTGGATACTGAATGGTCTTTGGATTACCTAATTGCCAACAAAGTTTTGACGTTGTTGGGTTCTCCGACTGTGGATCTGTTTGAAAAATACCTAAACCTCCGAATCCTGTTATACTGCTCTCCAGTCCCGGACACCAAGACTCTGGCAAGATGCATTCTAGAAATGGTGGGACATCATCAATATTTATGCCTTTCCCCCGTTCTGTTTGATGAGAGGAGTACTCAACAAGGCCAGATCATCGGTCAACCTCTCAATGACCCTCATAACTCCACTTTGGTATCACACAGAATATGGTTTCCAGACCTTCTGCAGCTCCTGTTGGAACATCTGAGAGAACTTCCTCTGCGACACGATCTACTCAGACAGCCACATGCCAGCATTTTCCACAATAGAATAGCTTCGCTACGTCTTCACACCAGGAGACTATCCAGCATCCCCTCACTCAGAGAGAACTTTCGCAACAAGTTGCAGAGAGGATGTCTGGATATCTGGAAAGATTGTCAGCATCAATCTACCAGGCGAAGTAGAATCTCTTTGGTGGATGGTGTCATAGAAAAGGTACCTCTCCATTTGATGCCATTATTCCACCAATAGTGGAGTTCCTCGGGTATTTGTGGGAGGAAATGCACCTTTCAGTAAAAGGCTAACGCTCAGCCTTGAGTTATTCCTTTAAACTGAAAGTAGTGGACATTTCCTCACCGCTGGAACTTTCCCTCCCCGTACGGAATTAAGAACTTACCTGTCCTCAGTCTGAAGTGAGACCTCCTCCTTGGAGCATGGTTTGGGTTCCTCGGTTCCTAAAGAGGCCTCCCTATGAACCATATAGCCAGACAACAGATCACCACCTTACTTGGAAGACGGTGTTCCTACTGGCCTTGGCCTCAGCTAAACGAGTCAACGAGCTGCATGATCTCTTGTACAACATCGCCCATTCAAGGGGAGGGTAAAGGTAAGCTTTATTTTCATCCCTGAGTTTGTTGCCAAGACGCTAAATCTCGCGGTTTCGGATCCTAGATTCGATTTCTTCTGGATAACGATGCTCCGCTCTGTAACTGAAGACCCAGATCCTCTGACATTATCCCAGTTAGAAGTTTAAGGCACTACCCCAATTGCTCTCATTTTTCATCAACACTGATAGAAATAAGAGAAGGATCACAAAAAACACCATTTTTGCTTGGATCCACAGGGTCATTGACCCTGCCCTGAATTCAGATCCTCCTCCAACACGTCAACCCAGAGTGAACGATGTAAGGGGCATAGCTACGTCCCTGGCCCTCAAAAGAAACTACTCTGTGACGCAGGTTCTGCAAGCGGGCGCATGAAGACGTCAAACGACTTTCACTGCTCATTAATTACAAGACGTGACCTACAAGAGACCCGATACGTTCTCTATCAGTCCTGTGGTGGCTGCACAACAGCTGGCTTAATACCTCAGGCTCCTTATTGGACAAGTAGCAGAGGGTTGGAGGCATTGGTTTCCCAGTGTTAGTCAGAATGAATGAAAAAGAATATGTGGCTTTTTTCCTTTCTTTATCCTCCTCTCTCTTTGGGAAATCAGCATCCTGGGTCCTCTGTACAAGCTGGCCTCAACCACTGCAGTAAACCATTGCTCCCTTGTGTAATCTAGTATTGTTCCAACACTGTTGCGTCCCCATGTCCTGGCTGACGAGGTGGTATTGGGAATGTCTTGGTCAAATGGGTTATATCCTACAGACTCGGAATAACTTATACCTTGACTGTCACATTGCTAGTAACTCCACACACAGCTTGTGTAGCTAGCAGACCATACTTAGCAGGGTTAGCAAGGTGTTAGGGCCTCCTTATCTACTCACTAACCTACACAGTACAGAGTACCCCAGGTAAGGCCAAAAGCCAGATTTGCAAAGACATCAACCCTCCTAATGAGTTAGTCACCCCCATAAATAGTGGCTTGTTTTCCAGTTACGGAACAAATGACAATTTTGGAGATAATTTGTATTTTTCCTAACAACACAAATCTTAATCATTTTTACGTACTTGCTCGTCAACCCTGTCCCCTGTACTCCAAGCAAAGTGAAGCACAGTCACAGGTGGGCGAGTGAGAGGCATAGCTGGCTACCCCCCTACCCCACAAATAGTGGGATTGATAGTTAACCCTCTCTAAATTATAATGGCTTGTCCTTTCATTATCGCCAAAAGTAATACAGTACCCCTATAAATAGCTAAAGTTTGTATTGTTAGGAAAAAAAAAACAAATTATTACCAAATTGGGCATCTTTTTGCCATATTGTGGCAATTTTTATCTAATTTGCATGAAACTATTGCCAAAATGTGCATAATTCAATTGCCTACCTTGTGACATACATCATATAGTGATGTCATTATCCTTGTTAGCGGTTGGAGATCAAAAAGTAATTGGACTTGCATGAAGTGCATGAAAATGAAAGCTTTTAGGCCATGATGACAAATTTAGATGACAGATGTGTTTTGGAATCACATCCCCACAACATCTTCAGTTTTCTTGGCGACAAAAGTTGCGGTGGCATAGGTATGCTTGTGTAGCTAGCAGACCATACTTAGCAGGGTTAGCAAGGTGTTAGGGCCTCCTTATCTACTCACTAACCTACACAGTACAGAGTACCCCAGGTAAGGCCAAAAGCCAGATTTGCAAAGACATCAACCCTCCTAATGAGTTAGTCACCCCCATAAATAGTGGCTTGTTTTCCAGTTACGGAACAAATGACAATTTTGGAGATAATTTGTATTTTTCCTAACAACACAAATCTTAATCATTTTTACGTACTTGCTCGTCAACCCTGTCCCCTGTACTCCAAGCAAAGTGAAGCACAGTCACAGGTGGGCGAGTGAGAGGCATAGCTGGCTACCCCCCTACCCCACAAATAGTGGGATTGATAGTTAACCCTCTCTAAATTATAATGGCTTGTCCTTTCATTATCGCCAAAAGTAATACAGTACCCCTATAAATAGCTAAAGTTTGTATTGTTAGGAAAAAAAAACAAATTATTACCAAATTGGGCATCTTTTTGCCATATTGTGGCAATTTTTATCTAATTTGCATGAAACTATTGCCAAAATGTGCATAATTCAATTGCCTACCTTGTGACATACATCATATAGTGATGTCATTATCCTTGTTAGCGGTTGGAGATCAAAAAGTAATTGGACTTGCATGAAGTGCATGAAAATGAAAGCTTTTAGGCCATGATGACAAATTTAGATGACAGATGTGTTTTGGAATCACATCCCCACAACATCTTCAGTTTTCTTGGCGACAAAAGTTGCGGTGGCATAGGTATGCGCTCTACCGAGTGCCCATTCTAGTTCATTTATGCTAGTTTCGCCTTATGTTGTGATACACATTGGCAGCTCTCTCTCTCTCTCTCTCTCTCTCTCTCTCTCTCTCTCTCTCTCTCTCTCTCTCTCTCTCTCTCTCTATATATATATATATATATATATATATATATATATATATCATCATTATCGTCATCTCCCTTACGCCTATTGACGCAAAGGGCCTCGGTCAAATTTCGCCAGTCATCTCTATCTTAAGCTTTTAATTCAATACTTCTCCACTCATCATCTCCCATTTCGCAATTCCTAGTTCTTAGCCATGAAAGCCTGGGTCTTCCAACTCTTCTAGTGCCTTGAGGAGCCCAGTTGAAAGTTTGGTGAGCTAATCTCTCTTGGGGAGTGCAAATAGCATGCCCAAACCATCCCCATCTACCCCTCACCACTTTGTTCTCAAATCTACCTCATTAATCCTTTCTCCTCCAACGATCTTTCATCTTCCATTGCATACTCCGTTATTCCATCGTAACCAGGGCCTTTCCATTTCCTGAGTTTTTTAGGATAGCTTCGACTTATGTGTGATATATGCAAATAGCCTACATACATACACATGTGTGTATATCTATTTATGCCAATCACATCTACCTGCTCTATTAAATAATATACAGCAGAGAGTGGGCCATTTATTGGTATTATTATTAATAATGATATTATTATTATTATTATTATTATTATTATTATTATTATTATTATTACGGGCCAAACTATAACCTTGGTTGGAAAAGCAAGATGCAATAGGCCCAGTAAGGTTTCCAACAGGGAAAATAGCCCAGGGAGCAAAGGAAATAAATAAAGTACAAGAGAGCAATGAATAATTAATATATAATATTTCCAGATCAGTAACAACGTTAGAATAGATCTTTCATTTATAAACTATGAAAAGAGACTTATCTCAGTCTGTCCAATATAAAAATATTCGCTGCCTTAGATGTAAAGAATATGTAAATATATAAAAATTCTACAATTTTTGGATTCTACAGCCAAAGCTGTCCTTCAATTTCCTGATGGAAATCTAATTAAATTCATACGAATCTTGCTCTAACTGTATTTTCAAAATTATCATGTAGCCAGGCAAGAAATAAATTTAAATAGCAGCGTCCACCTTGGTCGATGTGGGCTTTACGCCCGCTGCGGATATTTGATGTCCGAAGAAGTCCACACTCTCAGCGCCGAATGTGCACTTGTTGAAGCGCATGATCAAACCGTTCTCCTGAAGGCGTTTTAGCACAGCGCGGACGTGTTTCCAGTGTTCCTCTCTCGTCCTGGAGAAGATTAAGATGTTGTCCACGTAGCAGATCCAGAATGGAAGGTCCCCCAGGATGCCATACATCAATCGGTGAAACGTGGCCCCAGCGTTGTGTAGGCCGAAGGTTGAATATGAGAAGGTGTAGGGACCGAACGGGTTATGATGGCATTCTTGCATATTCGGCAGTGGGCAGTGGGTAGTGGGTAGTGGTCCACCATGTGGAGCGGAGATGCCCAAGGGCTGGAGGCCTTCTTGCATATGACCATCTGTTCCATGTCTTTGAAGGTACGTTTAGACTCTCTCAGCTTTTGCAGCGGGAGGCGGCTGAACTTGGCATGCGTGGGAGGTCCCGTTGTGTTAATGTGGTGGTAGACCCCGTGATTGGAGGGGAATCCCGGCGATTGTTGAAGTTCCGGCTTGAAAACATCAGGGAATTCCTGAAGGAGGGCAGCGTAGGGTTGCGCTACGACCGCGGAGATGGATGTGATACCCGGACCAGGTCATAGTAGGCGTGTTCGGCATGTTCCGGTGATGATGAGGCGTTTCCCAGCGACGTCGACGAGTAGGTCATGGTGAGCCAGGAAGTCAGCGCCAAATGGGGGGGGGGGGGGTTGTTGTTTGACGTTAGTGATGGCGAAAGCCAGGAGTAAAATCAGCCCATGGTTGAGATTTTAAGCACCCTAGTCTCATAACACCGCATGGGAGATCTGTTGGCGGCGATGAGCCAGGGGACATCATTGCTAGGCGCCCAGTTTAGGTCAGCTTGTGAGGGAGGGAATATTGATTGCATAAGGCCAGTATCAACCATAAGCCTACGGTTGGATACGGCGTTGAGGATGTAGAATGTGATCTTGCCAGGATCTGCTACTGAGGCTATGGTTGATGTTGGATTCGGCATGTCCCGGTGTCGTTGAGGAGTTTCCCGGCGACGTCGACAAGTAGGCCATGGTGAACAAGGAAGTTAGCGCTGAGGAGGGGTTGTCTGACGTCAGTGATGGCGAAAAGCCAAGAGTAAAATCAGCCCATGATTGAGATTTTAAGCACCCTAGTCCCATAACACCGCATGGGAGATCCGTTGGCGGCGGTGAGCCAGGGGGCATCACTGCTAGGCGCCCAGTTTAGGTCGGCCTGTGAGGGAGGGAATGTTGATTGCATAATGCCAATATCAACCATAAGCCTACGGTTGAATACGGCGTCGAGGATGTAGAATGCGATCTTACCGTGATCTGTTACTGAGGCTACGGTTGATGTCCGGTTCGGCATGTCCCAGTGTCGATGAGGCGTTTCCCGGCGACGTAGACAAGTAGGCCATGGTGAACCAGGAAGTCAGTGCTGAGGAGGGGTGTCTGACGTCAGCAGTGGTGAAAGGCCACGAGTAAAATCAGCCCATGATTGAGATTTTAAGCACCCCCGTTCCATAACACTGTATGGGAGATCCGTTGGCGGCGATGAGCGAGGGATCATCACTGCTAGGCGCCTGATTTAGGTCAGCCTGTGAGGGAGGAAATGTTGATTGTATACAGCCAGTATCAACCACAAGCCTACGGTTGTATAAGGCGTCGAGGATGTAGAATCTGATCTTGCTGTGTTCTGCTACTGCGGCGAAGGTTGATGTCGGCGGTGACTGGCGTCGAAATTCTTTCGGGAACTTACAGGGGGCCCTGCACTTCATTGCGTTTTTCCAAACTGCTGCTGGTAGAAACACCAAGTCGGATGCGGTCTATGATTCTGTTACATCGGATGCGAAGGTTTTTTCTTCATCAGGGCTAGGATTTCGTCTTCCTCAACAGAGGGCGCCACCGAGGATTCGAAAGATGAGCAGCTGAAGGAGGATGATGCACCAAGGCGAGAGGCTTTGGAAGTTTTGTGTAACTTCTGTCCCCTTGATAGGAGGTCGTTCATCGACAGGGTGTCGGTGTCGGTGAGCTGTGCTCTCACGTCCTACGGAAGGCGTCGAAGGAATGTCTCGTGAGATATGATTATCTCTTGTCGTTGTCCATTGGTGTTGGTCTCGGGCAGCATGAGAAGTCCAACTAGTTCATCCCATGCTTCTACGGGAGAGTTGTCACCCATGGGTCTTGCTGAGATCAAGGACCTTCTGTGCCCCTGCCGAGACAGAAAGTGAGTATATCTTAATCAGTTTGGTTTGCAGGTCGTCGTAGGATACCTGACCAGAGTGAGCATCGAGCCATAGGAAGATCTTGTCAAATACCTCCTAAGGGATCGAGGTCAGGACGATGTTAGCTTTGGCGCAAGGGTTGTTTAGTTTGGCCAACCTGAAGAGTACGTCCGCCCTCAGGAACCAGGAGGCGGTGTTGTACTGTGAGAACGGTGGCAGCTTGACTTTGGGTATAGCTAAGTGATTACTGGGCACGATGGACTGGGTGGTTTCGTCATGGTCAGTTAATGCATCGGGCCGAGGGCGTGAGCTGGTTATGTTAGATATACTAATCATTGCTGCGTCACAAAAACTGGAGTGTGGGATAAAGCAAAACTACGTTGTTAAACGTTAAATGGAAAAAGGAGATAAACGAAAGTAACACAGCCATAATTAGACCTCTAATGGCAAGCCAAAACTGCTTTGTGTTACAAACATCTCCTGGGTCACCAGTTGTGAGGACAGCAAGGCGAGTGGAGAGGGACTGACAATTTACTAATTGTTGTTGTTGTTGTTGGAGTATTATAGGCAACACTTGTTGTTGGCACGGGCCTTTCCCTTGGTTGGCCCGTAGAATTTACTAAACCAGCAACGGTCACTATATTACAGAGTGCGGACGGAAAAGTAGCTTGGGAGGGAAACTATTCAACCGTCAAAATCATTGTTTTTATTCAAAACAAATTAACAAATACTAAGGCGGTAGCCTAAGGAAATATAGAGTATAATACATTAAAATAAAGCTCTCAAAGAGCACAACGTAATGTTACAAAAATCCACTGCGTAGAACAAATAATAGTTACAATTATCAGAAAGGAGTCCTGCGAGAGGAAAATGAAGTGGAGACTGATGTCCTTACAGTTGCTTTAATTTTATGATAATGGACCATTGTTGGAACGTTGTGGGGATCTATCCACAAAATTGTGGATAGGGAAGCTATTTGTGGTTTCTTTTGTGGGATTATTACAGAAAAAACGTAAATCCATTTATTTATGTCTACCAGTTCCTAAAAATGGCATAAGAAATTACTAAATGTTTCATTACTGTAGCATAACTGGGTCTAAGCCTCAGTATATGTTGTAGAGCCGTAGTCTCCACGCCAGATGTTATGTGAATCAAAGGATCTTACCTTGAATATGGATGCTTCAGTTCAGTAGATTGTCCGGGGCTTTTAGAAAAATCAAAGGTGATGATAAAACATGAGAGAGAGAGAGAGAGAGAGAGAGAGAGAGAGAGAGAGAGAGAGAGAGAGAGAGAGAGAGAGAGAGAGAGAGAGAGAGAGAGGCAGACTTGTATGGAAGCGTAAAGTCCTTAACATCGACATCCTGATGAGGTGCCTTTTATGCAAAGGAGTCTCTTTTCTTTGTTAATGAAATCATAGACTCAGGGATTATTATACCCTGAGAATTGAGACTTGACTTTCACTGCAGACTCACATAATAATACTTTTGTTGTTCTTTGTGCATCTGAACATGTAAAGTGTAAAAGATGAATAACAACAGTAGAATGTAGTAATAGAAATAACACTTTTAAAAAGATATAAATAAATCTTTAAACTATGAAACGAGACTTTCGTTAACTTGAATTTGGCGGAATGTTGCTTGGAGGAACAAGCAGATATATAAATATAAATATTAATATTTTTTAACATTCTCAAATGAAATATAAAATTCTACCACATGATTTAATAACTGAAAGAAATCAAGCTAATATATATCAAATTATAATTAATTAAAAGTTATTTACCACAAAATAAGACAATAAGTTATAGTAATCCTTTTTTTTTGGGTTACACTGTCCTCGTTATAGAGACATAATTCATCATCATTAAACGTTCGCTTAGACTCGGTGTCGACAACATCTCCTGGATTATGTGCATCGTAACCTCCCGAAATTTTCACTGTGAATCCCGTAGAGTTCAACCACAATGTCCGTTTCTCATTTAGGAAAAAGGGCATGGAATTACTATCCTTCAAAACACAGACACTGTGAAGACTACTTTAATGGCCAAGCTTGTGACTGTGATAGCTGTGTGGCTTACCAGCAGCGCCGAGCTTACATCTTTAACACCGTGGCAGAGTATAACTATGTTGTAGACCCAGAAGTTTATAATCACCACGTCTCCTGCAACTGTAAGGGTTGCAAAGATGCCTCTGACAAACTTGTCCAGTATGATAAATTCGCTGCTGCCAAGAATGAAAGCAGGAAAAGAAAGAAGACTTCTACATCTTCAACAGCTCCAAATTCAGCCCCACCATCGCCATCAGTGACTCCAAGGACTGAGAGCACAGACTCGTCCTTGTCTGTCCCTACAACTCCTCAGCAATCAGGTGCAACTGCAGTCATCCCTTCTACCAACGAGCCTGAGTCCTCCAACGCCATGGAGACTGAACAAGGGGCCCACTCCATGGACTGCAACTGCACAGATTGCCTCCAAACACTCCTGCAAGAAGCCACTGCCATTCAAGAAAACATCCCAGCTACACAGCCAAAGAAGCCTCTGCCAAAGTTTCGACTTTCACAGGCAAACAATGAACTTTCTTATGCCTCTGTTGCTGCCATGGCTGCCAAGCCTGGCATGAAACTCACTGCAAGACCTAACAGGAAAGGTGACCTTATCATCTATCCCAAGGACATTGAGACAGCCAGATTCCTTCAGGAAGACTCCACCTTAACACTGCTGGATCCTGCTTTTATCAGGAAGAAGGCAGTCATTACCAGGTATCCTGTGACGATGCCTATCTCCATTGTAACCTCGTGCAGCAATATTAACTGTGCTGTTCGCTGCACAAGCAAGGATGACGTTCCTGTTAGACGCCTAATTGCCACCTTTATAGGTCCAGTTCCTTCCAAACTGGACTTAGGAGTCTGGGGTACTTTCCCCATCGAGGATTATACACCTGAGCCCCTTCGATGCTACAGATGCCAACGCTTTGGTCATCATAAAGAAGAATGCAGAGGCCCCATTATCTGTGGTATCTGCAGCCAGCGACATAGCACAGAAGTGTGCATAAATGCCCATAAAGAAGGACGTCAAACCACATCCAAGTGCCCTAATTGTTCCAAGCCACACCATGCTTGGAATAAGCGCTGCCCAGAGCGTCTAAAGAGGATAGCAGCTTTGAAGAATGCATCCTCTTCAAACCAAAACAAACCAGCTCCATCCCAGCCACCTAAAGAACAGAGAACTCCTCGCCAGAGAAGACCAACTCAGCCAACTCCTGCTCCTGCTTCTACATCTACAATTGCTCCTGCATCTACACCTACAACTGCTCCTAAAAAGGACCAGCAACGACCTGCAACTGTTCCTAAGAAGGATCAGCACCGACCTGCAACTGCTCCCCAAAGGGACCAGCAACAACCTTCATCCTCATCCCCTTCCCAAACCTTGACTCAAGCAATTGAGTCTCTCACCTTGCAAGACCTCATACCTATCGCCTTCCAGATCCTTACCAAAGTCCTCTCCCTCTCATCAACCTCCACTTTCCAGCAACTCCTGCAACAGTTCCAGTTCTCAGCCACTGAGCAGAGATAATCTTTCCCCTCTTGCAATCCTCCCCTTCCAAATTCCCTATTCCTAAATGGAGAATAGTTATTACAAGGCTGTCTTCCTCATAAGGATACAGCTCTTGTTTTTCCTGTCTCCTACCCTCTTTCCCTGTTAACCCTCTTCTTACCCTATCCTCAGGGGGCCTTTCTCGTGCCAGCTGACCGAGCGCAGCACAGTTTTGGCCCCCTCCCCCTTTTCCATCCCAAGAGCAGGAATAAGCTTCTTTGCTTAAACCTACTCCTTTTCTCTCCTACTAAAACTCCTTCTCTCCTCTCCCAGTTTCTTTTACTTACTGGGACTTGCTACTATCAATACTATTTTCTCTGACTAAAAACTTTCTTTCGTGGACCTAAAAAGGAGTCCCCTTTTTCGGGTTGCTTTCTGCCCCTTGCCAAGTCTTGTCATACCTCTCCTTCATTCCTCATACTACATCCTTTTATTCCTTATCCTGCATCCTTTTCCTGTTCCAGACTCTTTCCAATTCTACCTCTTCTTTAATAAACCATATTGCTCCTTTAGGAGTTCTCATTCCAGATAGCTATTCTCTTACGGGCTGTCTAGGACAAGAGCCCGTGTCATGCTATGAGGCATGGCAATCTTAAACGAACGAACGAACGAACATCATTAAATATAATTTCAACAGTTGAGTTGATATTTCAATAAAACATCATAATTTTTCAACAATCATACATTTTTTTAACCATCCAAATAGGTGTCAGACAAGCAGACTCCTGCAGCAAGGGCTAGACATTGAACCAAAAAAACTTTCCTCTACCTGCCTGTCTTTTCTTTTCTCAAACTGCTTCTGATACTATCTAACATCGCATGAGTCTGCCCCTCTCTATCATTCTTCTCCTGTACTTCTCTTTCTCTCTTTTTCCTTATTCTTTCCCATCCCGAGTACCTGCCTTCGGGCTATAAATTGGATTGTATCCAGGGGTACTCTTCCTTTCCCCATATTCCCCACTTCCCTATCCTTATCCTTAGAATTAGAGACATAATTGAGTCTGGTCTCTTACATAAGCGGTGAAGGGTTTATTTTTTAATGGAAAAGTTCCTGATAATAATGACATTAATTATTTTTTTTACAGATTAGTCCTTTATGTTATTTCGGACTAAATTCTCCCAAGTTGCAAGATTTTCAATATTGAATTTAAACATATCGCCATTTTCTGGTTATATTGAAGTAAAATACTTTAATTGTAAAATGTCAATGAAATAAGAACTCAGTATTTTTTGGTTATAGTTTTGTATCATTATAGAGTCCTTTCAATACACGTCATCAAACTTCCGGTCCGCCATCTTGGAGGACATACAAAGACACGTTCAGTGAATACCTATGGTTGAACTGTTGAATATTTAGCCATTTCATCACATTCACATTCACACAATGCCCAGATTTTGCGCTATTGCTGGATGTGGGAATCGAGGACGAAGAGATGACAAGAGTTTCTACTGCATTCCGGCAGTTATTCAGAATCAGGACAAAGATACAGAAGAATTATTCAAGTGCAGACGTGACTCGTGGTTGACCAGAATATCACGGGCTGATCTACGTGAATCCTCACTACCCTACGCAGGTATTTGTTCTGATCATTTCATATCAGGTCAGTCTCAGCTAGGCCCTAAAAGTATCATTATTCCTGTGTAAACATGCTATATCCGATCGCATAGGTGACTTCACAAGTATCATCGTCAGTTCAGTGTGTAGTGTGTGTGGGGGAGGGGGCATCTCAATTTTTAAACATCAAAGGGGCATCTCAGATTTTCAAAACAAAAATTAAAAGCGCCCATATTGGTTTTATTAACAAAGGCTACTTACCTAGGTCTCTATTTCGTCAAGGTGCTCATGCCTATATATAATTAAGTGTAAATTTATATTTATTTTGATTTGTGTATTAAATTGTGCAGACATACAGGTCTATGTGATGAATAAACATTGATTATAAATAATAATAATATCTGAAAGCTGGTTTAACCCGAAGGGGTCTTCAGCTTATATATGAAACATTGAAAAAATAATTAAACTTGCGCATTTAATTGCAAGGAGGCAAAACGATCATCCAAGAGCATTACAATAGAGTTTGTCCATCATGTGTTTATATGTATATAAGAAATTATAGCATTTGTAACCAAACACAAACACAATGGTTAGGCATGAACTGATAAAGATTTGACGTTATAATGCAAAACTTTTACATACATTTTGACAATCAAAAATTATAATGCACAAGGTTAGGCTAAATGATCAATATTAGCTTTACAATTATAAACACTCTCTTCATTGGCCCAGTGTTTATCTAATTTTGGACTTAAAAGCATTAAAGGGAAAAACAACGAATTCTGGAAGCAGATTATTCAATGGAAATGTATGCCCACTCATGTTCTGGGTTGGCCGACAGTACCAAGTAGTTCACCATATCAATGTATGAAATACTGGGAAAATCCTCAATATTTTGACTGAATGAATTCTGCATCTGGTATGGACCTAGGCCATCAATTAGATCGAGTTTCTGCTTGTAAAAACGCTTATCATCACCCGACAATTGTTTGACAAAGTCGCTCTCATTGTCCATATTCGCTGTAGCAGCTGCCATGTTTTCGCTTTGTATGTCCTCCAGCATGGCCGCCATCGATTCCCAGTGACGTCATTGAAAGGACTCTATTGAGTCGTAACAAAACTAATCTTTTCCTATATAGTTCCTTGGGGGAGCGCTGAGCATTCATCTGCTTCCTAACAGCAGATCAACTTATCACACCGAATGTGGTTATAGACTATATTCCTTACTTAGAAATATCAACATGCATATGGTTTGGGGATGCCCTAAAGTATTTTGATGAAGTTTGTTTGAAAGATTGTACCAAAGAATTGAGTAAGATGGTTGGGAAAGATGATATATGAAATAAAGGAGGACGCTTAGGCAATTATCAAGAGTCCTATTGGATATACAGAAGAAATTTAGAAGGAAATGTAAAACAAAATACAATTTTTGAAGTTACGTTCAGTTGTTACGAACAAAGCTAATTCTATAAGTAAAATTACTATAACCCTGATTAGAAACTTTGGAATTGAAGCACTGATTTATGTAGATGACATAATGTTTCCAAGCATCAATAAATACAAAGTAGAAAGAGCTATAAGCAACTGTCGCAGTTTGGAAGAACTAAAGAAATTTACTTTTAGCACCAATCCACAGAAGACTGCGGTGTTAGACAAATAAAAGACAAGTTGAAAAGATGAATGAAGCGGTTAGAAATGGAAGGATAGAAACAGTTGAGGAATATAAGTACTTAGGAGAATGGTACTCAGAAAAGTGAAACCATAGCCTTAGCATAAGTAAAAGGGAAGCAAAAATTTAATACATTGTACAGGAAGTTAGGAAGTAGGAGATTTGACATTGCTAGAGAGAATAAAGATCTATGAGACAGTAGTAGTACCTACAATGTTTGCATATATTGAGACATTGGGTGTAATAAAAGAAAAAAAAATGAAAGAACTGGAAGGTATACAGTACATATTTATGAAAGGAATGTTTGAACAGGTTGCTACCACACCTTACTGGGGCTAATGGCAGAAACAAAAATATGGCCAGTTAAAAATAGTATAGAGTATAAAAAGGTGATGCTATTTCATAACATCAGATGACAAACGGCTAGTTAAGGAGGTTGTGGAAGATCAAATAAGAGAACCATATGGGGAATGTTGGGGAAAATGTATCATAGAAATATGCAATGAATATTATATTAAAATATAAAGAAAGTATAAAAAACAAGAACTCAAGCAAGAAATAAAAAGTTAAGTGGAAAATGAAATTAAAAGAAAAATAGAAGAAAAGAAAGCAGAGATGACCAAACTGAGGTTTGTGAATAGTAATGGTAGAAGAGATTACATAGGTGAACTAAGCACTAATAAAGCTGTGATAGTTATGAAAATAAGGTTGAATATGCTAGAATTAAAAGGAAATTATAGAAATAGGAATGATAATGATAGACTTTGCGAACTGTGTATTGTGTAGGGAGGCAGAGGATACTACTGAGCATATTCTTAACTGTAATGAGTTAAGAAGATTTAGAAATAATAACATAGAAATAGGGAATTTAAAAACCCCAGCTAAATAGGCTGCCCGCTATATTCAAAATGCTATTTAGTTAGAAGTAAAAGTATGAAAGCTGTGAAGCTGTCTGTGTAGGAGGTAACTAATGATAATGAATTATCTGCAGAATGAAGCGCTTTGCTGCACCTACTACGCTTCATCAACTGAAGTAGTGTGAATCCCATAATGACAGTGTTGTGGAGAGAGCAGGGAGGAACCTGGAACTGAGAAGACCAGGAAATAAACATTTTTTAAAAATAGATATAAAACTGTTTTGGTGTAAAATTATTACTATTGGGACTATTTTCATATTTTAATATGGTCTATGTCGGGAATTTCGACCCGATCAATCGAAATTCCCGCCATTTGACTCCGCCTACGACTACGTCAAATTGGAGGGAGAGGAGAAACTCGCGGGCGAATGAATGTAGTTCCAGACGTGAACGTTTAGAGCCAAAAAAGGAAACCACCTGGTAGGAAGGCGCTGAGACTAATAAAATCAATTGCTGGTAATTTAAGATTAGGAAAAATAAAGTCATTCTGTTGTAACATGTTAAAAAAATCCAATGTAGAAATTTAGGTTCAGGGCAAATTGCGCCAAAAAGGTGACGTCGGGGGTTGCAAGGATAGCTCGTCCTCTTTGATCCAACGTCCCCAACCGAAGTAAGTCCCTTCTAATTGTTCTCTCTCCCCACGCCTATTGTACCCAGGTCGGTTTCCGTGTAGGTTTTGATAGTTGTAGTAATGTTTTTTATCTGTTGATATTTAGTTGATCCTTGTGCCAGGGGATCATTAGTATTGTGTAAAGCACGTCTAGGGGTCTCGATAAGGGTTTTATCGAGGTAACTTTATGAATACTTAATTAATTTGTTGTTATTTTGAGTCCGAAGTGGACATAGTTTTTTTTCAGTCACATGTTCTCGAATGTAAAGTAAAGTTTAATTTTTCATGTTTCCTACGTATTAGATTATTTTTGTAATAAAATTTGTTAAAGATGCCCATATTCTAATTAATCACCTGATGGTTTTGAGTAGCTTGTCCTTCAGACTTTGTGATCGGCCCAGTACATCGGGCTCTTTTGAATAAACCGGTGATAAATCGCCACATTTGGTCCTTCGAACCGGATCACAAGTGCTTCCCAGAGCCGGACGGAACTAATTGGAGTATGAGTTTTAGAGTAGCGTTGATAGGGCACAGCCAACTCCCACCAAATCTACCTCAATGTTCGGGTAACGAGATAGAAATATACCGCAGGCCGGGGGGCCTAGTCCACCATTTCTTGAACGATCAGTTGGAATTCTGGGACAAGAGGTACGATTTGGTTATTCTGTATCTAGGAGGGAACGACCTGGCTAATGAACATCCCAAAACTGTGTGGGACAATTTGAAGGTCCTCATTGAGCGGTTGAGGAACATAGCGGGGAGCATTGCAATTTGTGACGCAGAGGTTAGGGAATATCTGCCCGATAACCGTTTTTCAATTGATCCAACAGAGTACATGAGAAAAGTAAAAAATTTCAATGCCAGAATTAAGAAGTATTGTTCAAAGAGGCTTCAGTACGGTGTGAGTCACCTGCCCATGAATACCAGAGCCTACCGCGAGGGTAGAGTAAGAGACAGGGTACATTTTGACGAGTCAATTCGCAACGCTTTCCTCAACCGGCTAATGAGGTTGATTAGGAGGGAGAGGGAGAGAAGTAACAATTAAAAAAGTTCATCTACGTCTCGATGTGCGATCACCCCGTGGGTCAGTTTTTTTGAGTCCCTACTTAACGTAAAATTACCTTTTTTTCCTTGACTTGCCAAACCCCCTAAAACGTAAAGTAAAATTAAACAAGATGGCGGTGGCCACGATCGTTCATATCGAGGCGTCGATGGGCCTACTGGAGGATTTACTAAGCGAAACGCAAAGGGCACTGATAGAGACCTACTCCGAGTCCGTTTACCAGAATTTGGTAACGGAGTTGCAGGCAGAGGTCCGACAGCTTAAAGAGCTGTACAAAAACCAGAGAGTTAAATTAGAGTCTAGTATCGAAGCCCGAATTAGGCATATGTTAGGTGAAGCGACACGCGCTTCCACACTATTGTACAATAGAATAGATAAAGTGAAAGGCCCTTCAACGGGGAATGTTGCCCTCCCCAGGTTGAAGCCGCTGCCTCTCCCCACGTTTGAAGGGGAAGTGCAAGAGTACGCATCGTACCGTGAATTATTCACGATCCACGTGGATCGAAGAGCGGATTTAGACGAAGTGTCTAAATTCACGTATTTATTGGGGACGTTGGGCAAAGAGCCGCTCAGGATTATCAAATCCCTGAGTGTAACCGCCGCGAACTATAGTGTAGCATTAGATTTATTAGATAAGCAGTATGGCAACGTGCACCAAACACTCGTGATTCTGCACCGCAAGTTAGCAAACATCTTTGTGCCGTCACTAAACCCAGTAGAATTAAAAAGGTTCCGTTTTGAGTTAACTATCATTATTGAGCAAATCAAAAGACTTAGTACCAATGACTTAGGCCAGGGCATGGTCATGAGCCTCATTAATCAAAAATTGTCAGAGGGAAAACTATACCGCAAGGTGGTAGAGCATTTGAGGAAATGCGACTATACGTTGGACGAGTTTTTTGAGGCAATAGATTTCATAGTAAGAATGTTAGAAGACGATGCATTGCAGAGAGGCGACAGTCTTGAGAGTGACAAAAGACCAGACAGTAGTGTAAGACCGAAAACCCATCCCATCCACCAAAATTCCTGCCCATTTTGTAGCGAACGGCACCCGCCTCACGGATGTCGCCAAGTGACAGACGTAGCTGCTAGACGTCGCATTTTACAAAAAAGGGGTCTTTGTTTCAATTGCACGAAATCAGGCCATCGTAGCGATAAATGTCCCGTATCAAATTCCTGTAGAAACTGTAATGCTAAGCACCACACTGCGATTTGCGATGCGGGTAGACCGCAATCAACCCCTAGTCATAGTAATAGTCAATCAACAACGTCCCGCCCCGTAGTAAATGCGACGCCTGCACAGAACCAAAATGCCCCCCGTCCGTCTAAGGTTAAAGTGGAATCTAAGCCGTGCACGAGCGCAAAGATCGCGCAGAGGTCTGATGTGGACCTCCCATGCACTATCTTGCCAACAGCCATGGCAGGTATTCAACAAAGGCAAGGTAGTAAGCGAGTCCGCCTATTTCTCGACTCAGGAAGCCAGAGGAGCTTCATCTCTGCAAAAATTGCCCGTCAATTAGGCCTACCGGTGGTAGGAAGAGTATCCTTGAATATAGCTCCGTTTGGTTCCGAGGAAATAAGCGGCCAATACGATGTAGTAAGTTGCAGGGTTGAAATGGGGAAAAGAATCGTGCGTATGAAATTGGTGGCACACGAACACGTGGACGTCCCGATACATAACGTGGGTTATGTTAAAGTCAGACAGCATCTGTTGACCAAGGGAGTCACGTTAGCCGATCCAGCAAACCAATCAGATACCATGAAGAACGTTCACATATTAGTTGGGGCTGACTATTTTAGCTATTTTGTCATAGGTGTAGAAAAAGTAGATGGGATAAATCTTTTCTTAATGCATAATGGTATGTCCCCGTACGGGAAGGTGCCACAGTGGCTGTTCCAAGGGGAAAGGGTCGAACAAGTAAGAACGTTAAGAGTGTGCAGAATCACGGACGAGCCATATCTGTATGATGTAGATGAGTGGTGGCGATTAGACCGTGTTGGTATCGCCCCATCTGAGCAATACACTGTTCGCGAGGCCGAGGCCGTGCGAAAGGTATCGCAAAGCGTTGTACGAAAATCTGAGGGATATCAGGTTAGCCTACCATTCGCATCGGATGCTAGGCCAGAAACAAATTATCGTAACGCTATGGCGCAGTTGGAGTCGTTGCAGACAAAATTCAGAAAGGATAGGGAATATCTTGAACAATATCAGGGAGTGATAGATAAGTATCTCGAAGCAGGTTTTATATCGGAAGTGAAAAATCCCGTAGTGGAAGGTTATTACATGCCACACTTCGGTGTTAAGAAAGACAGCCGTACCACCCCCCTTAGAATCGTGTTCAATGCCTCTGCCAAGTCACAAGGTTGCAAGTCCTTGAATGAATGTCTTTTGCCTGGGCCCAATTTGGTAGAAGTAGCATATAGTTTAATTATAAGGTTTAGGTTGAATCGATATGCCATGTTAGCCGACATAAGTAAAGCATTCCATCGTGTTTTGTTAGATCCTCGTGATGCCAAATACACACGATTTCTGTGGCGCAAGGCAGCTGGTCGAGCGCTTACCTTCGCCTTTAGAGTCGTGGTGTTCGGCATCACAGCTAGTCCATTTTTGCTACAGCAAATATTAAATTGTCATTTTAAAGAGGAAGGGCGCCCAGATTTAGTAAAATCTTTTTATGTTGATAATTATCTGGCCACGTTTGAAGATATAGAACATATGAGGCAAGAGCATGAGTCTGTTCATAACATCTTAAAAAGGGCGGGTATGCCCTTAGAAGGGTGGGCCAGCAATCACTTGGCCTTCGATAGCGAGAGACAGTGGAATGAGCCTGTGAGTGTGAACGTGCTCGGGCTGCGATGGGCCCGGGACGTGGACAGATTGTGTGTGAAAGAAAGCAAAAGGATCTGTGAGTTGGGGGAGGGATGGGTGCCCACGAAGCGTAGGGTACTTTCCCTATTAGTCTCCATATATGATCCGATAGGTTTGATAAGCCCATTATTTGTAAGGGGAAAGCTTTTCCTTCAACAACTATGGGAGGATAATGTAGGTTGGGATGATGTTTTAGGAAGAGAGAGGGCTAAAGAGGCAAGTGAATTGTTGAATGATTTGAAAGCGGTGAGCGACATCACCTTTCAAAGATCAATAGGAAAAAAAGGCTTACAACTTCATGTGTTCACCGATGCCAGCAGTAAGGCATATGGAGCAGTAGCATATACTAGGGACGAACGCAATCGGGTAAGTCTGGTAACAAGTAAAACCCGGATCACTCCGAAAGGGATGAGCAAGCTGACGATCCCTAAGCTAGAGTTGCTGGCCTTGTTGTTAGGCAGCAGACTAGCAAGAACGCTCAAGGATCTGATCGAGCCACGGGAAATAGTAATGTGGACCGACAGTAAGGTAACGTTGGCATGGGTAGCATCGCCCGATGCCAGGTCTAATAAAAATGTGTTTGTTTCTAACAGAGTGGCGGAAATTAATTTTATTCAGCAGGTTTGTAGTTTCAGTCTGAACCATGTCCCTAGTCAGCAGAACCCTGCCGATATCCTATCCCGAGGCGCAACGGCTCAACAATTGCAAGCTAACCCCCTGTGGAGGAACGGTCCAGAATTTCTCAGGACCACGGGAAGGCCTGTTCCTTGCGAGGAGGAAGATTTACTACATCAAACTCACGTAGTAGCGGCGGTGCAGGAGTTGAGGGAGGAGATGTGTCCTACCCCCCCAGGCGAGATTTGGGACGTCCTGAAGAGGGAAGTAGGGTTCCAATTCTTGTTACGAGTAGCCAGACTAGTTTTAAAGTTTGCTAAGATAGAACGGCATCCGTTCAGTATTGTTGTAAAATTAGAGCAAAAACATTATTTGCCTACTGTTTATGCCTACTTAGAGGGCGGAGTCAGACCCCCTCGTGAAGTTGCTAATTTTGCTAGACAATTGAATTTAGTTTTGGTAGATAATCTCATCTGCACCAGGGGAAGAGTGTCCCATGTAGGAGAAACTGATCATTTAATTCTCTTGCCAGCCAAAGGGCATTTGGTTAGGATGTATCTAAATTATTTACATCAGTTACATTTGCATTGTGGGGTGAATACTCTAATAGGTATCTTTCGACAGAAATGTTGGGTGGCGGGTCTACGTTCCATTGCGAAGCGAACCGTGCGGCAATGCCCTGAATGCAAGCTGGCCTTCCAGCCTCTAACGAGACAGCCACCACCACCCCCCCTGCCAAAGGAAAGGATCACCCTAACAAAACCGTTCACGGCGGTCGGAGTGGACCACACAGCAGCTATACACACGGAAACACGGCCAGGGTATATACTTATCGTAACTTGCATGGCCAGCAGAGCCGTGTACCTTGACTTCTGTCCCTCTTTGGAAGCAGAAGAATTCGTGTTGGCACTTAGACGGTTTAGCGCCACCCACGGTGCCCCACAGCTCATCATGTCCGATAACCATCAAACCTTCAAGGCTGCCAGCCACCTCCTGCAGGGACTTTATGAAGAGGATGAAGTCCAGCAGTTCCTGAGGAAAACTGGCATAAAGTGGCGGTTTCAGACGCCCCGTGCACCTTGGAAAGGTGGGTTCTTCGAGCGTTTGATAGGAGTAACGAAACGGACCCTCCAGATAGCCCTCGGAAAGAAGTACCTGCCGGACGCCCACGTGCTAACCCTCGTGAAAGAAGCAGAAGCAGTGGTGAATAATCGACCGCTCATGTACAGCGGTGACGAGCGCGAGGATGAAGTCCTCACCCCCTCCCATTTGATAAGAGGACACCAAGTCCACCTCATGGCCCCCATCTTACCGGACGACCATCTGAACGCAACCTTCACCTCTCGGAAGCTACGTGATCGTTACGTAAGATTGACAGATTCGCTCAAAGCCTTTAGGGAACGCTGGAGAAAGGAATACTTGAGTGCCTTGAGGGCCCGGCACGACAGTCGGCCCGGGGAACCCTCCAAGCTGCACCCCGGAGACATCGTGCTAGTGAAGCAGGACAATAAGAAGAGAGCGACTTGGCCACTGGGACGTGTCGTGGAGACGTATCCTGACGACAACGGAGTCGTACGCTCGGCGAAAGTGTTGTTTGAGGGTGTCGAATCGCTGCGAGCTGTCAGCCACCTGGTTCCCCTAGAAATAGCCCCCTCTGAGGATGACCATGAAGGAGACGACGGCGATGACGGAGAAGAGGGTGCGTACAGATCGACAGCCGGAATGCCAGGGATAGCGGAGACGTCTGGGAACGACCAGGGTATGGCAACAGCTACGACAACTCAACAACCAGCCACAGGAACGGACGACAACGACGAGGAAGGTGAGAACTATGCAGTTAGTGAAAGAAGTGAAAATGAAAATGAAACTGAATCAGAGCAGACGAACGCACAAAGACGTTCCGCACGCCCATTGAGAAGGGCTGCCGCGAAACAGCGAGAACTAATGGACTGTCTACTGAAAGGTAACGATATATAAAAAGTAGCTGCAAAGTGTGGAAAAGGGGGCGTGTTCTATCTGGAAGGTAGGGAGGGTGGAGTTTGTGAGGTGTGCGTGAATCTGCGGAGGTTGGAAGTGCTTAGGGGTGGAGTACGGGGACGGGATGGTCTCTCGTGCGTACAGACCGAGCGTTGCACAGAACCTGCCCCTCCCTCTTGTACTCCATTAAGTAACGGCCTGCATGTAGCAGCGCTATAGAAGTCTCGATTATTGTGAGTTGAGACAGACTGAATTTGAATTATTATGATTGTATTTCTGCCATTTTTTGAATTGTCTTAGGCCCATTGCCTAATTGTCGTTGCACTTGAATTATTATGATTGTATTTCTGCCATTTTTTGAATTGTCTTAGGCCCATTGCCTAATTGTCGTTGCACTTGACTTATTATGATTGCATTTCTACCATTTCTTGAATTGTCTTAGGCCCATTGCCTAATTGTCGTTGCACTTGACTTATTATGATTGCATTTCTACCATTTCTTGAATTGTCTTAGGCCCATTGCCTAATTGCTTGCCAATTGAATTGTAAAATGTGTACATATCACTTATTTCTGCTGTTCCTTATGTGTATTACACGAGTGCTTTAGAATTGCTAGGCCCATTGCCTATTTTGATCTGTTATATGACTGTATATTATTGATTGTGTTTATTACCCCGGGGTAACATTGCTGTAGTATATTGTGCGTACTCTGTTCGAGTCGTTGCGGAGCGCTACGCAGCGAGCCTAACAGAGTCTCGGAGTAAGCCACTCCCCTCACCCCGAGTCTAGCTCCATCCAATTGACCGACGTTTCATCGCTCCTTATTTTGGGGCGTGGAGGATGTCGGGAATTTCGACTCGATCAATCGAAATTCCCGCCATTTGACTCCGCCTACGACTACGTCAAATTGGAGGGAGAGGAGAAACTCGCGGGCGAATGAATGTAGTTCCAGACGTGAACGTTTAGAGCCAAAAAAGGAAACCACCTGGTAGGAAGGCGCTGAGACTAATAAAATCAATTGCTGGTAATTTAAGATTAGGAAAAATAAAGTCATTCTGTTGTAACATGTTAAAAAAATCCAATGTAGAAATTTAGGTTCAGGGCAAATTGCGCCAAAAAGGTGACGTCGGGGGTTGCAAGGATAGCTCGTCCTCTTTGATCCAACGTCCCCAACCGAAGTAAGTCCCTTCTAATTGTTCTCTCTCCCCACGCCTATTGTACCCAGGTCGGTTTCCGTGTAGGTTTTGATAGTTGTAGTAATGTTTTTTATCTGTTGATATTTAGTTGATCCTTGTGCCAGGGGATCATTAGTATTGTGTAAAGCACGTCTAGGGGTCTCGATAAGGGTTTTATCGAGGTAACTTTATGAATACTTAATTAATTTGTTGTTATTTTGAGTCCGAAGTGGACATAGTTTTTTTTCAGTCACATGTTCTCGAATGTAAAGTAAAGTTTAATTTTTCATGTTTCCTACGTATTAGATTATTTTTGTAATAAAATTTGTTAAAGATGCCCATATTCTAATTAATCACCTGATGGTTTTGAGTAGCTTGTCCTTCAGACTTTGTGATCGGCCCAGTACATCGGGCTCTTTTGAATAAACCGGTGATAAATCGCCACAGTCTATATTAACATCAAGCAATTTTATGTCATCATTATTGAATATTTTCATAAAAATTCTCTTCCGTGAATTTTACTGTTTGAAATACAGTCTGAATATTTTCTGATAATTTCTATTTGTCTTAGTTTATACTGCATTATCTTTGTCAGGTTAAAATCACCTTGTGCTCTTCCTATACAGGTAAAGAGATAATCATAATATGTCAAAGAGCAAACCAGATTCCCGGCTGTAATAATGCCATGATAATGATAACACTATGTAAAGTAGAGACACGAAATTGATCTTTGAGGACTTCAAGACAAAATCTGTACTTTCTTACGACACTGAA
>NC_090726.1:73471422-73481422 GCF_036898095.1 Palaemon carinicauda | reverse complement strand
GATGCTCATCCACTTATATAATCATTGGCATGCATGGATTGCTAAGATATGCCGCCTAGCATAGGTCGTTAAGAGAATCCATACATTAATGTATCAAAAATATATGGCTTATTTGAATATATATATATATATATATATATATATATATATATATATATATATATATATATATATATATATATATATATATATATATATATATATATATAGAGAGAGAGAGAGAGAGAGAGAGAGAGAGAGAGAGAGAGAGAGAGAGAGAGAGAGAGAGAGAGAGAGAGATTCATTTACCAAATTATTCATCATCCCTTTCTTGAAGAAATTATGCCTTCAGGTTCAAATTTAGAACCATTTTAAAGGTAAATTTATCATATAACAATATTATTTTACTTTATGTCATTCTGAAAATCTAAATATATCACCCACAGAATTTTACAGTTTGGTACCAGAGAATCCTTCATTCTTTTTACAAGGATAAATTCAAACGCAACTAAGTGATATCCGATAGTTTCGTAAGAAATTAATATTATTATTATTATTATTATTATTATTATTATTATTATTATTATTATTATTATTATTATTATTATTATTATTATTATTATCATTATTATTATTGTTGCATGAGTGTTGTACTTCAAGAGGTATTAGTTTGTTGAGTGTAGTTGGAAAAGTGTATGGTAGAGTACTGATTAATAGGATTAAGGATAAAACAGAGATTGCAATCTTGGAAGTACAGGGTGGTTTTAGAAGAGGTAGGGGTTGTATGAATCAGATTTTTACAGTTAGGCAGATATGCGAGAAATATTTAGCAAAAGGTAAGGAGGTGTATGTTGCGTTTATGGATCTGGAGAAAGCATATGATAGAGTTGATAGGGAAGCAATGTGGAATGTAATGAGGTTATATGGAGTTGGTGGAAGGTTGTTACAAGCAGTGAAAAGTTTCTACAAAGGTAGTAAAGCATGTGTTAGAATAGGAAATGAAGTGAGCGATTGGTTTCCGGTGAGAGTGGGGCTGAGACAGGGATGTGTGATGTTGCCGTGGTTGTTTAACTTGTATGTTGATGGAGTGGTGAGAGAGGTGAATGCTCGAGTCCTTGGACGAGGATTAAAACTGGTAGACGAGAATGATCATGAATGGGAGGTAAATCAGTTGTTGTTTGCGGATGATACTGTACTGGTAGCAGACACAGAAGAGAAGCTTGACCGACTAGTGACAGAATTTGGAAGGGTGTGTGAGAGAAGGAAGTTGAGAGTTAATGTGGGTAAGAGTAAGGTTATGAGATGTACGAGAAGGGAAGGTGGTGCAAGGTTGAATGTCATGTTGAATGGAGAGTTACTTGAGGAGGTGGATCAGTTTAAGTACTTGGGGTCTGTTGTTGCAGCAAATGGTGGAGGGGAAGCAGATGTACGTCAGAGAGTGAATGAAGGTTGCAAAGTGTTGGGGGCAGTTAAGGGAGTAGTAAAAATAGAGGGTTGGGCATGAATGTAAAGAGAGTTCTATATGAGAAAGTGATTGTACCAACTGTGATGTATGGATCGGAGTTGTGGGGAATGAAAGTGATGGAGAGACAGAAATTGAATGTGTCTGAGGAGTATGGCTGTTGTATCTCGAGTAGATAGGGTTAGGAACGAAGTGGTGAGGGTGAGAACGGGTGTAAGAAATGAGTTAGCAGCTAGAGTGGATATGAATGTGTTGAGGTGGTTTGGCCATGTTGAGAGAATGGAAAATGGCTGTCTGCTAAAGAAGGTGATGAATGCAAGAGTTGATGGGAGAAGTACAAGAGGAAGGCCAAGGTTTGGGTGGATGGATGGTGTGAAGAAAGCTCTGGGTGATAGGATGATAGATGTGAGAGAGGCAAGAGAGCGTGCTAGAAATAGGAATGAATGGCGAGCGATTGTGACGCAGTTCCGGTAGGCCCTGCTGCTTCCTCCGGTGCCTTAGATGACCGCGGAGGTAGCAGCAGTAGGGGATTCAGCAGTATGAAGCTTCATCTGTGGTGGAAAATGTGGGAGGTTGGGCTGTGGCACCCTAGCAGTACCAGCTGAACTCGGCTGAGTCCCTGGTTAGGCTGGAGGAACGTAGAGAGTAGAGGTCCCCTTTTTTGTTTTGTTTCTTTGTTGATGTCGGCTACCCCCCAAAATTGGGGGAAGTGCCTTTTGTATATGGATGGATGGATTATTATTATTACTAAGTTACATATATAAGTAAAGAAACAGTAAAGATTAAACTATAAGAAAAATTAAAAAAGAAAAGCAATAGAAACTCTTCAACTAGAATAAGTAAGACAACAAAATAAAAAATTAGACTTCTTTATTATCTTAGCAATCAATGTAATTGCTCCATTTTTTTTGGTCCTAAATTACACACATTCAATTACAAAATTAGAAACATATATTTTTTCATTTTTATCACATCGGGAGTAAAACTGTGGAGTAATGAAACGCACATAAGCTAAACCAGGGACCGCTAGGTTAGTTCATATCTAGTACCATGTCATGGATAGTGTAGAAAGGGAAGATCTAAAAGCGAGGGATTATCAGAATTATGAATAAGTTTAGGCTGAGGGCAAAATACTTATTTAAATAAGATTGTTAGATATTGATAAAAAAGACACGACTAAGGAATTTTGTAAGGAATTTTATATCAATAATTTAAGATGCAAGTAACCTGTCTTATAGACCAAAAAGGTGAACAATATTCGAAATATTGCAAGACAAAATTATATGAACGTTTTATGAGGATAAGCAGGTTACCAAATTTCCCGAGAGACTTCATCTGCATGTATCTTCCATGGTCTTCCACTGTCTTGGGTTAGAGATCTCTTGCTTGAAGGTAGGCTACACTCCGGCTCACTATTCTATCTTGTTTCTCTTCTTCTTGTTATTTATTTCCTGGCTATTTCCAAGTTGGAGTATATATATGAAAGATTTATTATAATGTTATTATTGTTCTTAAACTTCTTGTAGTTATTCCTTATTTCCTTTACTCACTGGGTTATTTTCCTTGGAGACCTTGGGCTTATAACATCTTGCTTTTCCAATTAGTGTTGTAGCTTAGCAAGTGATAATAATAATAACAATAATGCATCGTTTTGTTGTCCAAGGAGAGTCACAACATATATGCTTCTTAAGAATAAATTGGGTTCCAGCCTGAGAGAATATTAAAGGTAAATTTATCATATAAGAATTAATTTATAGTTTGTACTAAATTTTAGGTAGATTTCTGCTAAGTGATTTAGAAATCCCATATATTTGCTCAGTACATTGGATGAATGCAAATAGAATTACATCATATTCATGGCCATTACATTTGCTTTTAAGGCAAGGACGAACCAAGTATCGTAAGTATTATTGTTCAGTAAAACATTCCACCAAATGATCACACAGGGAATTCGAGAAACTGCAAAGCTAATGATTTGGAATTGAAAAAGCTAACAGAAAATACTGACTAGGTCAAATGTCATAAAGTGTTGCCATGTAAATATACAATCTATTGGTAATAAAACTATTGAAATTCGAGAACTGATAAATGAAAAATATTTGGACATAGTAGTATTATGTGAAACATGGCTAAATAACTCTGAGAAGGAAAACATCGCTGATATAGCTGTCAAACACATGATTTCTTTCATATTTCAAAAAAAGGGCAGGTCTGGTGGGGGGCAGGATGTCGGGCTCCTCATTCGTAATGGTTACTCAAACCTTAACACGTTAAAAGGAACTACTTGTAACAAGCTTTGAATATAAAGGAAGAAACTTAATGCGCAAAAAAAAAAAAAAAGAAAAAAAAATGTAAGTTTACAAACCTCCGAGAGCAAATATTAGTATCTTTCTTGAAGAATTAACTGTACTCAGTAAGATGAGTATCATAAAAAAAAAAAAAAAAAAAAAAAAAAAATTGTAGATACTTCAGTCTTTGGCTAGATGATGCATGAAATCTTGATGCTTCAGCAATTATTGAGTTATTAGAGTCATATCATTTGGTGAGGAATGTTGACTGTGCAACTACTTTGATTGGCCATACATTGGACCTACTTTTAAGTGGGGGAATTAATAACATCGTATCTGATAAGGCGAATTGATATATATCTCTATTTTCTTCTAACTTATATTTACTCTATATATAATCTTGGTTTGTAGTGTTGAGTCTGATTAATACTCGAACTTATATGAAACACATGTTGCCTTTCCAGGTTTTAGTAAGACAATTAAAAGATAACATAAAAGGAACGATTGCATTTTTATACTATTCATCAGTACCAGATTATTATTATTATTATTATTATTATTATTATTATTATTATTATTATTATTATTATTATTATTATTGTTATTATTATTACTTTTATCATTACTATTGATAGCTGTAGTACTTTCAATTAACCTTTTTGCAAACATTCCTAAAGAACACAATATCTAAAAGCTAATCTAGGTAGCAAATTTTTAGCGGAATAATAGATATGCATAAATCTCAATGATATAAAAATATAACCATATTAATAGGTATAAACGAAAATAAGAAGAAAATTCCCAGGACATTATCATATAAAACTTATATAATACCATTATTAAGGTAATCTTTGTGTATATCCATAATCGTATTCATTTTCGTAATCAGTAAACGTTTTTCTGAATGTGAGATTTAACAGCAAAAATTTACTTTGCATTTGATTAAACAATATTGAATTATTCATTTCCATAGATATATAAAGAAGGGGTAGAATGCTCGTGTTTACGATGTATTCATGTGCATGAGTAATAGAATTTCTTCCAGATCAGTAGAGAGAGAGAGAGAGAGAGAGAGAGAGAGAGAGAGAGAGAGAGAGAGAGAGAGAGAGAGAGAGAGAGAGAGAGAGAGAGATGAAAGGGAGACGATGTAGGGGAAGCGACAAAGGAACTATTACGATTTGACCGACCATGTAAACAATATTTCGCATAAAAATCATAATCAGACAGTAATTGGTCAATTCATATTCGAAATGTATCTTTTTTTAACATTTGGTTTCGTCACATTTCCAAGAAAATGTCTCACAGTTGGCATTGCTTCTAATTTCTTAATCTTTAATTCTTTGATTAAAAGAGATAAAACTCTGATTGAAGAGACAAAAAGAGTATAAATAATATACTTTCTCTAACTTAGTTTTGATAAGATTCCAGAATTACTTAGGAATTTAAATGCATTTGTGACCTAAGAACAAACAAGACATTTATTATTGCATGCTCAGCATAATTATGAGTACTTCTATAATTGATTAGGATATTTGTCCAGGAAAATGCCTTAAGTGAGAGACTGCATATACGTGTTCAAGCGCACTTGGGCCCATAAAATCATAGTACGGTATCACCTTAGATTAGAGCAACAATATATCCAGTATATATATATATATATATATATATATATATATATATATATATATATATATATATATACATATATATATATATATATATATATATATATATATGTATATATACATACAGACATATATATATATATATATATATATATATATATATATATATATACAGACATATATTTATATATATATATATGTATATATATATATATGTGTATATATATACATATATATACATATTTATAAATATATATATATATATATATATATATATATATATATATGTGTGTGTGTGTGTGTGTGTGTGTGTGTATGTATGTATGTATGTATGTATGTGTGATAGTGCATTAAAGTCACGAAAGGAAATGAGAAATGTCTAGATTAGAATTAGAATGTCATCATATTTAAAACATCAACGAATAATTTAGGAATTTGTCGATGTAATTATTAATGTATTAAGACGTAAGTACTAATCACCGCACATGTAGCCTATATTCACATTTAACAGCATTACTGTAATTCTCTACTGTACACTAGGTGCATAGCACAATTTAAGATTAACTCCGGGTACTGTATATATTTAATACAACGGCCAATAACCATTTTCGGATGAAGTTCTACGCAGCCATCTTCTAGTATGATTCAATTCCTGAAACGTCGGTGTCGTCTAATGTTGGGAATCCGTCCGAAATCTATAGTGACCCAGTAACAATATCTATTTCATCTTCTACTTCAATAGGTTAGAAAATTGAAAGATAATGATAAAAGTATCGTTAGTTACGTTATAGTCATTTCATAAACACATATCCTCAATAAAAGAAAAAAGCTGTTTTGCTTGTATTTGGATCATCGTAAACATTTTTGTAATAACACAGTAGTTTAAGAAAATTAACTTGACAACTTTTATGCTTAGTATAATCATATACTGTTGTTATATGTTTAAGTAAAATAAAAATAAGAATTCATTTTATCTTCAGAGTAAAATCATTCGCTTTCGTTCAACTAGAATTATTTACAGTTTATACCAATGTATGTTTACATATTCTCTATGACGAATATGTATGTATATATTGTTGAGAACTTACAAATTGTTCTATTTTTATACCTTCATGAACAGAAATACACTATATTTTATGAACTGAAAATATAAATATCTTAGTAATAATTGTTTCTTTTAAAGAAACTTGAAGAAAAACTGAGCCTTCGAATACACCAAGTGGTCTCTCTCTCTCTCTCTCTCTCTCTCTCTCTCTCTCTCTCTCTCTCTCTCTCTCTCTCTCTCTCTCTCTCTCTCTCTCTTTAGGCTCTATACAATACTTATATTTTTCTTCCTTAAAATGTGGCAATGAGATACAACACAAAATATATACTTAGTATAGATCAATTTCCAATCGTAGCTCAAAACTTCCGATTTCGTCAACTGACAACTATTTATAAGAAACAGCATCATTGCATTATAGAAAATGTGTGATTATTTGAATAGTTCATACTACTTTAATAAGAATTTGTGTACTTTTGTTTTACAGCTCTGGTTTATTTTAACAATTAAGTATTACTGACATTCTTTTTTTTTTCTTTTTTTTTCTTTTTTTTTTTAACTTTAGGTTAATGTGACCAGATCAGAATATGTGCACTCATGAATAACAGAGTGAGGACTATATTAAATCTTATTCTGAACATCTATATGCTGTAGTTAATACAATATTACATAAATGCCAATGTGTTAAAAGCTAGCACAATTTTCTTATAGCACATCTATAGCTATCAATACAGTCTTAGTTATCTCTCTCTCTCTCTCTCTCTCTCTCTCTCTCTCTCTCTCTCTCTCTGATAAATTGGACAATGATTGATCAAGTAATAACTGTTTCTTTTAGGAAATAGGAAATATCCTTTGCCGACGGTGGACAACGCAGCGTTAATCAGGTGATGTGGAAAATATCACCCATTTATTATTTTTTCTGTCCACACCTTAGCGGCGAGAGAAAAAATAAATCAGCAGTCATGCGAAGAGGAAAAATAAATAATAGGAAACCTATTAAATGAAGAAGGAATAGGAAAAAAGAGAGAAAATAAAAGAACTAGAATAAAGAAGAAAACTAAGGAGTACCGATGGAAAGGTGAATCCCTCAGCCCAGCAACTGAACTGTACATCAACAATAATTTAAAAGATTATAATTTGATGTTTTTTTTACAACCACTAGAATGTGAATATTATGTGATTATTATTGAATATAGTAAAGTGAAACACCAGTTTAATTAAAATCTTTTTTTTTTTTCAAATAAAACTAAGTTTTTACCGCAGTAAATTAATATACAGTGTACAGTGAGGACTAGGACAAGACGGGTGGAGAGGGTACGAAGCACGTCCAGTGTAAAGGTGCGCGGGCTATTTGAAATTATGGCGCTGCAAGAGTAGACCATACGATTTTCTTTAATAGAAATCGCGAAGGGAGAACTCGCGTAAAAAAGAGGCCACGCTGTATTACCATAAAGCTTTGCACCCACAATGACCCCCCTTTTTTAAATCTTACATTACTTAACCCCAAAAACTTTTAACAACTATAAAGAAAGGACATACTTTAAGACTAGTCTAACCCACACTGTCATACCTTAAGCTCTCTAGCCATATATTGCTTACATGGTAAAAAAAATTTTTCTATTATATATCAAAATTCTAAGAACTGTTTCGTCTTTGATTTGCCGCAGTATTTTCATTGGTTCACATACATCACCAACAGATTTTTCTTTCATAAGCAATCATTCATCACCCTCTTCCCTGTTTATCAAAGATCTTCCTCTCTTAATAACCATTCTGTCACCTATTCCTAAAGGTTTTGATATCAAAATATATTCATAGCATGATATATGAGTGCCTTTGTAGATTGTTGGACCAGAACTGCTATTTTCATAAAACAGGGAAAGTTGGGCTACGCTGGTTATTCACATGAGCAATTTCTTGGCAGACTTTAATTATGTAAGTCATCGTCAGTAATATACGGTACAAAATAATTGAGTTATGCAGGTCTATCACACTGCAGAGACACTGATATTTGAAAGTATGAAAGTCAATGGTTATTGATACAACTACCATAAAATAACCCCAACCTTAGTGATTAGCTATAATGGTGAATTCTATGTACAAACCCCGAATTAAACAGAAATATGTACACCAGAGTAAAAATAGAAACATAGTTCTCCTAGTACACTTATGGATAGGTCAACTGTCAGGTTATCTATCTATTTTGAAGCTTTGGCTTGATACTTGGCCTTGGTATGTGCATGAATAAACTAAAAATAAATTCTGTGTATATACTTTTTACAATCTATTTTAGGGTTACCATTTAATGGCAGGACATTCACGATATGAAAGAGAAAACTATAAAAGTTTTGATTGATTCTAAGCACAAGTGCTTGAATTCAATATTATATACAACAGTGATGGAATTAATTCATATATCTCTTGATAGCCTAATGAGTAAATCAACTTGGCCAAAACATTTTGATAAAAATATCACTTGTCAGTTTTATTGAAGATAGTCGTGTTCAATTTCTGTTCTCTTTTGGTTATGAATGCAAGTCTATGTTAGCAAATAAATTCAGATATAAATCCATAATGTGCACCTCTCTCTCTCTCTCTCTCTCTCTCTCTCTCTCTCTCTCTCTCTCTCTCTCTCTCTCTCTCTCTCTCTCAACCATGGTTGTGAACATTCATAGTAAAAATCCTATTATCAAGAAATTGAAAGGAAAGGGAAGTGTGCCACATATTACCAATTGTGGAAATACATTTTAAAGCATCTTCAAACGGTTCAATCATATTGGAAAATACGATTCAGAGTATGGTACTCGGGATGAAGAATATTACTTTCATGTTTTTGGGGGTTTATTGGCACATAATTTTTCTTGTTTCTACGTTGACAAAATAAAACTATTTTCTCGACGTTAATGTAAATGTTGTCATGAACTGGAAGTGCGTTTCCTTTTATATTCATAATAGGTATATATCTAAGAAGAGAGATCAGTTTAGAGTATGCTTACTAGACGTACAGTTCATTGCAAAGTCGGGCCGGGGGTAAAAAGATTCTGTGAGTTGCTGGTGATAAGCATGATGACACCAACCCGATTACTGCAGATTTCCCTCAAGCGTAAAAGTTCACTTTATAAGGAGTGGTATTAGCTCAGCATTTTATTTGAATTCATCACGAATAACATCACGTGACGAACAATATTCTGCTAGTTGTTTGGTTCAAAACAACATTATGTTTATGAGATACTGAGTAACATTTTTACCTGTATTAATTCATAATATTCATATATTTATTTTGAATCGAAATACAAAATTTCACCAAAATCGGTAAACAGCACTTTATCAAGTTTGTAATGTGGCAAGATATTTAACCGCCCCCCCCCCCCCCCGCCAGAGAAACATATTTTTACTGGCGTCCTATGTCTCCAATGACTTTCCAGAACTTGTAACTAAATTTTTAGATTAATGGCATTACAAAAGAATAGAAATGACCTATGCAATATTATAGCAATAGACGATAATTCCCTGAAATGTTACAGAGACATTCGTTTTTACGCTTCATTTACAAATTATTATTATTATTATTATTATTATTATTATTATTATTATTATTATTATT
>NC_090726.1:73456422-73466422 GCF_036898095.1 Palaemon carinicauda | reverse complement strand
ACCAGCAGTGTTCATTCAGGTCTGTCTCGTCTCTGCCTCCCCCTATCCTTTTATATCGAGAGAAATATTATAGTGAATTCCGGAGCATTCAAGATTAACATGACGCAATGATGACGCGCCAGGAACCCATTCTCGAATCATCCTGTTGAACTCACGTTCGACAGACGGCCGGCGCCAAAGTACAGTAGTTATGAAAAGTATCTAAAACTCCCGTTTCCAGAACACAATGACATTTTCTAGTTACAATTACATTAATATATATGAAAAGGAACTGTTCCATTTTTACATTAACATATGTAAAAAAAATGAATTTTTAAAATTTCTTTTACATCAACTTAGATGGAAAAAATAAGACCTTTTCACAAGTTTTGTGACGCAATAAACATAAATTTAACATAACATATAATGATATAACACATGCATTGCAGTACAACATGTCTTAAAATGAAAATTTGGTTAGTACAATCTCTACCTTTTCTAAAACCTGATTGTTCATCTCTCAGCTTTTCATACATTTTTCTCTCCAATCACTTTAGAATAAGCATGGTATATTTTTCCATGACAACTGACGTAAGCGTGATGACTATAATTATTACAGTCAGCCAGCTCCCATTTATTGGGTTTTACCTTTTCATGCATATTCTACAAAATAATATTGTACATATTATGGGGGATCACTCCATTTTCACACCAGAATCATCTCAACAGTTATTTCATTGTAACCAGGGACTTTCCTTTTCCTGATATTTTTTTAACAATAGCTTCGACTTCAAACACACTGAATTTTATACATGGGCACATCATGGTCTCCAACAGCTTCAAGTATATCAATGAAATTATTCTCTTTCTATCTCCTATTCTTAACCTCACTAAAACGTATCATCTAACGTTGCCTTTCTCTCTCCTCTGATTTATAACAGATCCATCTCTCTGCCATAGAGATATCATTAATAATTACATGAAAAATTCTTACACGATAGTCACTCACTTAATTCATAGCTTTGTCAGCCTCATCTGCTTTCCTGTCTAGATATTTTTTCCGGTCATTCCTGGCTTTTCATCTGATCTTACTATCGATACTGGAATACTTAGCATGCTCTGCCTTCTAATTTTCATTACTTTATCGAACACTCTCAGCAATCAATTTCTGTCTTGTCTCCTTTTTATAGTATCACAAGGATCACTTGATATCTATGGCTCTCTTCTTGTAACTGCATGTCAAAAAACTTCAGAACCAAATGACTGGTATATGTTCTTAATATCACACCATTCTTCATTAAGTGTCTGCTCTTCGTATCTCAAAGTCTTAAAGACTGCAAATCGAATTAAATTGTAAATGCTTCTCTGCGCTCATCTTCTAGAAGCTTGGTTGTATCAAACCTAACTATATATATATATAAATATATATATATATATATATATATATATATATATATATATATATACACACACACACACACACACACATATATATATATATATATATACACACACACACACACACACATATATATATATATATATATATATATATATATATATATATATATATATATATATATATACATATATACATATATATACACACACACACACACACATATATATATATATATATATATATATATATATATATATATATATATATATATATATACATACATACATAATGTAAATCAATGAACTACTCCTTACCCTATTGTTATTCCATATAATAAATATACCATAGATGACTCAGAAAAAAAATGTAACTAGGATCTACGTCAACCTTGTTTCTTTCTCGTTCAATAGAGGAATATGCTGTGGATATGTTAAGTACATCGTTTTGATAGATACTGAATAATATTATCCAAAAACACATTATTATTAACACGATAGTTCTTTATTGTTAGGCTAGCGGCCAAATAATAAAAAAAAAAATTGTACTTAAAAGGCGAATAAACCCCACATATTTTATCTTGAAGATGGATGTTTGGGCTGTTATAGAATCATGGTCGTGAGTCTGATATCGTTGCAAAACCTTTTAAAAATCCTGTTTACTTATGTACAGTGTACACTTGAAAAATTGGTTTATTCGCCAGAGATTTCGCCTCATATTGGCTCATGTATTTGGTAATGCTGGTGCTACATACACAAATGGGGTACCAAAATGTACAAAATTATGATATACATAGATGGAAAAGCCTTTTTTCTAGATATGTAAAGCCTTTTATGTGGCCCACTGAAAAACAAATTGAGCAATATATCGGAATCGCGTTTACCAATGATTATAGAGTGAACAATCAATTTCTTCAGAAGTAATCAAATTGTCAAGTTTTATTACTACATTTTACATCAAAATAGTCCCTGTTCCTTCTATTTTCTAGAAATAGAAATCATAAAAGTATACAAGTTGATTTGATATAGTTATTACCAAACCGATAAGCTACCCAATAAAAGTAGCTAACATTGATATATCTAATTCATGCACATGCATTAACCAAATAAGGATGATATTTAATCCAGTTGAATATGAATTTTATGTTGATTGGATATTTCTGCAGACGCTGATATATATTCATCACTAATTATTTCATTGTAGATGCCTCTCCTGACATTTGATTTACAGTTATGGATATGATACCACTTGCTTGAGAGTGTCGTAAAATTGGCACTGAACTCTGCATTAGATGTTTTAAACCACTCAACCCTAAAGAGCAAGAGGTTGTAAAGAACGCAACATTTAATGGTTTCAGTGCAATCTTCAAAGAAGTAAAAAAAAAAAAAAAATACTGTTCATGAAACATTCTTGCCTTTGCAACAGTAGAGATTGAATCGTGAGTGAAAATCAAGGTTGTCCATATGAGATCATAGCACAACATTTTGGGATCTACGTTGAGATATGTACTACTGCAGACTGAACAATTGTATTTGAAATTTACGGATTTTGGCTTATATTGCCTTATATATTGTTAATGTTGGTGCTGCAATCACAAAATTGGTACCAAAACGTGGGGCATAATGACAAACAAAATTGTTACGGGTTTACCAATAAATATCTACAAAAGAAAAATGACTAAAAAATTTAAATTGTATTCATACTTGTAACATCAACTTAATCCATGGTTATTTCTTTTTTTGAATGATACATCGAATGGACAATGAAAAGATTGTGTCACAGCAACTTATTGCATGTGATTCTAACAAGCATTTTGTGATGGGCCAAGAGTAGGTTGTGACTCAAAAGCGATATAAAAGCAACTGAGTACTTTATTATAGACACATCGAGTATATATACACACTAGGTCCATGCAAGAAGGTAACAAAATACAACATGCTATTTCTTGTCCAACCGGCAACCGGTTCTGTTAACAGTTAACAATGAGAAATAGGCAGACAGGTTGATGTAAGTTGCTGTCATTGCAAGGGGAAAGCTAAGATATAAGGATAATATATACAAAAAAGAGAAATGTCGTTACTATGTATGATCATGTGACACATGGGTGGTACATGGCTCCCCCCCCTAAAAATGACATACTGTACATGTTAAATAGGGCACCCTGATCTAGAGAGGTGAACTGTAGGTGGGTCATCTGGCAGGAGATAAGCAGGTTTTAGATGATCAATGGAGACCCAGTCTTCTTTGCCACGAATGTTTAGTAGGAATGCTTTCGGATTCCGTCGGATCACAAGGAAAGGGCCCGTGTAAGGGAGTGTTAGCTGTGGCTTGCTAGTGTCGTTGCATAGGAAGATGTGCGTTGCGGAGTGCAAGTCTTTTGGTATATGATGCTTCGCTGGGGGCTTGTAAGTCTGGTGGCATGGAGTAAATTTCCCCACAACGTGACATATGCGCTGGAGATTGTCGGAGGAGGTTTCAGAAGAAAGAAATTCGGCATGGACGACCAACGGGTCGCCATACACCATTTCAGCTGCCGAGACATCCAGGGCGTCATTAGGAGTGGTCCTTAGTCCCAAGAGGAACCAGGGAAAGTGAGTAAACCAGTTGGAGTCCTTGTAGCGCGACTTCAAAGCTGCTTTGGGGGTGCGATGAAAACGTTCAACCCTTCCATTGGCAGTGGGATTGTAGGCAGTTGTCTGATGTAGGGTGATGCCCAGGAGATTCGCTAATGACGTCCACAATTGAGAGGTGAAAGTGGTACCCCTATCAGAAGTAATATGCTCAGGGATACCAAATCTTCCAATCCATCCGGAGAGTAAGGCAGATGTACATGAGGCGGACGTTGCAGTTTCCATGGGAATGGCTTCAGGCCAAAGAGTGCAGCGGTCGATGACGGTAAACAGGTAACGATGTCCTTGTGATGTGGGTAGGAGGCCTACAATGTCGACGTGAATGTGGGCGAAACAATGCTGAGGTTGAGGAAAGGTTCCCACTCCTGAATCTATGTGTCGATGTACTTTGGAAGTTTGGCAAGAAGTACATGCGCGGACCCAATCCTTAGCATCCTTAGTAATTCCGTGCCATATGAACTTCATCTTCAGCAGCTGTGCAATAGAAAGGCGCGAGGGATGTGAAAGGCCGTGAATGAAATCAAACACCTGTCGGCACATGCGAGCAGAAATCCACGGTCACGGTCTACCAGTACTGACGTCACAGAGGAGGGTGGTGTTGGAGTTGTCGATGGGGACCTCTTCCCAACGAAGGGATGTGCAGGATGTCCTACATGCTTGATACTCTTGATTCTGTCATTAGGCTTCAGCCAATTCGATGTAATCCAATCCCAGTTGAATGGTGGCCAACGTGTTTCTTGACAGGGCTTGGCAACGGGATTTATTTTCCAAGGGACGTGTTGAAGGGTGCAATTTTATTCAGCCACGGCGGGAGAGATGTCGGCATTGGCGGGCAGAGCAGGCGTCTTACTGTTGAGTGAAGGCATATACCAGAGTCATGTGGTCTGGGCGAATGACGAAGGGCGTACCTTGTAAGAAATGGTGAAAGTGACGGACAGCCAAGTGCACCGCCAGCAATTCGCGATCGAATGTAGAATAACCCGATTCTGCCTTGGACAGTTTTCTGTTCAAGAAGGCCAATAGGCGGGGCAAGCCATTGACCACCTGTTCGAGTACTGCACCAATAGCGACATGTGGGAGAGGAAAAGTGAGAGCAGCAGCGGTTGATAGGGCATTCTTTCCGTTGCAAAAGCCGCTTCTTGAAGGGGGCCCCACATCAGGTCTTTTAGCTTGCCCTTGAAATTGGTGTAGAGGCAAGCAAGAGTAGCGGCAATGGCTGCCAGAAAACGGTGATAATAGTTGATCATGCCCAAGAATTCTTGCAGTGGTTTGACGGTCGAGGGCGTGGGGAAGTTCTGAGCGGTTGCTACCTTCTCAGGGAGGGGATGGAATCCTTCAGGAGTGATGCGGTGTCCTAAGAACTACATTTCATTGGCGCCAAAGGTACACTTGTCGTACTGGCCTACAAGGCTGTTTTGTTGCAGGCAGTCGAGCATGATGCGCAGGTGACGGAGGTGTTCCTCTTTTGAGGAAGAAAACACAAGTATGTCGTCCACTTAACATACACAGAAGTGGAGGTCCCCTAAAATGCCTTCCAAGAGACGTTGAAAAAGAATCCCAGCATTACGAAGGCTAAAACAGGAGTAATTGAAGGTGTATGTACCGAAGGGAGTGGTGATGGTGGTCTTGGGGATATCTTCTGGGTTCATAGGCACCCCATAATACCCATTCAGGAGGTCAAGCGTGGAGAAAACCTTTGCTTTGTGCAGGTAGGAGGTCACGTCAGCTATGTTCGGGAGGGGGTAGTGATCCGGTTCTGTTTGCATGTTCAGGCGCCTGTAATCCCCACACGGAGGGAGGGAGCTGTCTTTCTTCAAGACGATGTGCAAAGGTGACGACCATGGGCTGGAGGCCTTTTTGGCAAAGACCCATTTCTTCCATTTCAGCGAACGTCTGTTTGGCGGCTGCCAATCGATCACGTACCAGACGTCTGAATTTGGCAAAGACTGGGGGTCCTGTTATCTTGATATGGTGATAAATACCGTGTTTGGCAGGAGCCATGAGTGTTTGGAAAGTTCTGGACGGAAAACTTCCGGGTATGACTTGAGGAGGTGAGCGTAGGCATCCGTAGGTACGTTGATGTGGAGAGCGAGGTTGGGAGGGGTCAGGTTGAAGAGATGTCGACAAGTACGAGTCTGTGTTGACCAGAAGATGGAAATGAGAGAGGAAATCCGCACCGATGATTGGCAATGTGACGTCAGCAACGAGAAACTTCCAATTAAATTTGGCATTTCCAAACGATAATGTAAGGTTCTTATAACCCCAGGTGGGTATCGCAGATCCGTTGGCAGCTACCAGGCAGACATCGGCAGACTTACACAGACTACGTCGTGTTCTTAAGAGTTCCCTTGACAAAAGAGAATGACAAGCACCCGTGTCCACATAAAAATCGCACGCCCGTTCCTGCATCATGTAAAAAGGAAAGATTAGAAACACGGGAGGCCACCGCCACGAGCAATGGCCTACTTACATGTTTTTTGGCCACTGACAATCCTTGGCAAATTTCTTCACATCAGCCCAGAATCTGGACAGGTAGTAGCAAAACTGCGGCCGATAGGCGGCAGTAAGTGGCTGTAGAAGTCATTGGTTGAGGGCGATGGAGTGGTGGGTGATGGGTGGCTTTGCCGCCGCTCCGGCACGTCACAGAGTAGGCGTGTGTGTCCTACGGCATTCACGTCAGCTTTGGTTGACGTTGAATAGCCGTCCTCTTTGTCAGGAGTGGAGGCTTTAATGGAGGTCTTGAAGGTTGTGAAGTGGCTTCCATATTGGCGTCAGGTTTGGTCATCAAGTCCTTTATGGGGAAACTATCGACATCGGGTATGGCAACGAGTACAGTTTCGGGTAAACGGAAGTACCCAAAGTGCATGAAGTAGGTTCACCTCACGAGGAGAGCCGTCTGCGGCAGGTTGCAGTCGAGCGATACTGGTCACTTCCCTGAGGGCGAGCGAAGCCCTTTGGTCTCCCAACGGTTGTTGAGAGAGCTTAGAAAGCTTTGCTATACGGGCGGCTGGTGACGGCGAGTACTGCTGCAGAAGGCATGTTTTGTTCACAAAGCCAGTCTGAGATTTCCATGAAGGTGTCCTCGGGTATCGCCGTGAGAACATAATCTGCTTTGGTGGTTAAACGAGTCACGCCCTTGATGCGGAACTGGACTTCTGCGCTGTGGGAGGCGGAAGGAGCGAGTCGACTTCCAGTGTCACCAAGAGTAGGTTGTGACTCAAAGGCGATATGAAAGCAACTGAGTACTTTATCATAGACACATCATGTATATATACACACTAGGTCCCTGCAAGAAGGTCACAGAATACAGCATGCTATTTCTTGTCCAACCAACAACCGGGTCTGTTAACAGTTAACAATGAGAAATAGGCAGACAGGTTGATACAAGTTGCTCTCAGTGCAAGAGGAGAGCGAAGATACAAGGATAAATATATATGAAAAAGAGAAATGTCGTTACTATGTACGACCGTGTGACACATGGGTGGTACAAACTTGATGTATACTTTACTTACTTCACTTACTTGGACGGCTGCTTTTCCGGTCCCATGCAGCAGGGGAACCCCACTCTCTACAGGACCTCCACTGTCGTTTTACCCTGTTCGTTCAGTATATTTAACGTTTCATAACGCGCATTGTTCATTTACAGTTAAATCGTCACTGTTGTATGACTTAAAATAAGAAAGTCTTCAGTTTCCTTTTGAAAGCCTTAATGTCTTCAATCATTCGGATGTTTCGTTGGAGCTTTTTATAGTCTCGGGGCCGCATATTTAAAGGCTCTGGAGCCTACAGTAGACATATATCTAGGTTCCAATAGTTTGAAGCCATCTGTAACTATTCTCAGGTCGACACGAGTTGTTGGCTGCACAATATGTAGCAATTCTCTCAAGTATTTTGGACGACCAGTTCGGATATCTTTGTGGGTTATTGTACATATTTTAAACTCTATTTTCCCTTTTATCATCAGCCAGTGTAAATCAATAAGTATAGGGGTGATTCTTTCTTTAGGTGGGACACCTTTTATCAGTCTTGTTCCTCTGTTTATTATGTTTTGTAATTTCTTAAGTTGCACTTTTGGTAAATTGTAATAGCTAGAGCTGCAGTAGTCAATCCTGGTAATAACACAGTTTATCACAAGTTTCTTTACAAAATTTTTGTCTAGGTACTTTTTTATAAACGCAATATCTTACATTATTCGGTTGACAGGAAGGAATCTCTGACTGTTAGTGATTTTTGTACAGTGACATGCATTTGCATTCGAGTACACTTTGTTGTCCCCAAACATATCCTTACCACTATAACAGAGGAAAAGTACCAATACATCAGTGTCATCACTTTGTACTGTACAAATACCCTAGAGTGTGGTCTGGCGAGAGGAATTGCATGTAGCAAGAGCCATGTGTCAGCCTATTCACGTGTTTGAAGGTTTACAGGCCACTTGTAAATGTCAGAAGCAAGGGACAGTGGCATTGCCCTAGGAAAATGCCTTAGAGACTGACCATATATACATATGATCAGCGCCTAGGACCAAGGAGGACCAGACAATGGCTACTGGTGACTCACCAAACAGACCTAAAGCCTCCCCCAAACCCACATTCTATGCTCACAATGGTGATGTTGCAGACACTAAAGAAACTAGCGAGTTTGAGTAGGACTCGAATCCCATTCTGGCGATCACCAGTCAGGAACGTTTCCTTAAAGCTACAGCAACCTCTAAACAGATCAGATAGTTGCCAGACACCTTTGTGATCCATAACTTTAACTATCAAGCTATGATCAAAGCCTCCAGCCAATTTGACGATTTGGTTTTCCTCAAGCAGCAATTGTTCTGCCACATGACTGCAGATGCTGCGGGAAAGTACTGATTTGTTTGTGGTGTTCTTTAGGAACTTCCTCTTTGGAAAAGGGCACTATCCATCGATAATATATCCAAGTGTAGATTTTCCACCAGTTCGACGTCCTCTTTCAAGATGTCTGATAGAGAGGGGTTAATCATACCTGTGAAGAATTAGTGTTACTGATGCCCTATCCAGATCACTAGCAAACAAAGACTGAATCCTTTTCATTATGGTACATTCAAGGTCATCAAATATGTAAAACTAGTCATCATCAAGTGCCTGAATAAATATCATCACTTTAAAAACACATGCGATATCTTTTAGGTCACAGTGTTCGAGCACCTGGACTTCCTTGGAATTAGCCTTGAACTTATTTGTGAGATCAATCTCCCATAATTCCATAATTTTTTGAAGAGAGATGGTGGTGCAGCAGCTATGGTATAGTCTCACAAACAGCAACGAAATCGAGTTCAAACAGTCACTCATGCTATGCTATCAGAAGCCTTTCTGGCGTAGATAAGCATGGTTGCCGGTCAATAGCTTTGGGAGTTGACTGTGGCCTAACAATTGTAGAATGATGCTTTCAAATCAAGATTCAATTTGTCTTGTTGTAAAGGTAAGATAGCTTCATGAATGGCATCTTTACTGACTTGGCTTCTTTGAAGATTGCACTCTAATGTTAAGTTCTTTACCACTTCTTGCTTTTTAGGGTTGAGTGGTTTAAAACATTTAATGTAGTGGCCAGTGGCCATTTTACGAGACTTTCCAGCAGGTGATATCAGATCCGTAATCGCAAGCCAATTGTCAACACAAGCATCTAAATAAAAATAATCAATGATTAGTATATATTTGTAGTTGTAGAAACAGAAAATCAACATAAGAATTTGCCTACAACTAGATTTAAAGCTATCCTTGCTTGGTCAATGCATATGCAAGTATTGTAAATATATCAATGTCAGTTACCTTTAGGGGATGGCATATCATTTTGGTAATAACTCAGTTAAATAAACTCATTTCCTCTTAAAATTCATAACTCTAAATAGAAGAATGAACAACGATTATTTTGATGTGTTATATAGTAATATATGTAAATTATTTAAAGAATTTGTCTAAAGTGGCTTTACACATCTATGTATGCCATCATTACGAGTATTTGC
>NC_090726.1:73436422-73453922 GCF_036898095.1 Palaemon carinicauda | reverse complement strand
CCTGAGTTATTAGTTTATGTGCGATATATAAATAATGGGGATTTTAAAGATGAATTTCTTTCTTGCAGACCATTAGAAACAACCAAAGCTGTGGTATATTGAAACAAAATAGGACAATTCCTTGAAAAAAACAAGGATTTATGTGGGAAAATGGTGGTATGCGTACTGACGCTGCCCCTTCTATGTTAGGTTGGAGATCACGTAAAGAATATTTCTCCGGAAGCTGTTGGAATTTATTGCATGATACATCGTCAAGTATTTTCTGCAAAAACATTGCCATAGATTTGAAATCTTATGCAATCAGTTGTTAAAGCAGTTACTTTATAGTCAAATGCATTGAACAACTGCTTACTTATTAAAGTTTGTCATAAAAAAATGGATTCTAAGCTGGAAGTTCTGTTGCAAACTAAAGTAGGTAGCTACCAAAAGGCAATCCTTTGCATATATTATTTTAGTTGAATACTGAGGTGAGAGAATTCTTAACTCGGCAAGGAAGAACAGAACTTTCGAGTTTCTTAGGTCATATGAATAATTGGGCAAAAACTGCATACTTAGTAGATTTTTTCATGATTTTTAATTCCCTTAATGTTCCACTTCAGGAAGAAAATTCCTGCATTCTTGATTTTTAAGAAAAACTAACTGCCTTCCAAATGAAGCGGGATCTTTGGGAGTAAAGGATGAAAGAGAAATTTGTACATGTTTCGCACATTAAATATACTTTTTTGAGATTTCAAAAGAGGAATTTAGCAAATATTTTCCAGAAAAGCCTCAGTATCCCATAACTTACCTCAAATAAACCATTTGATGCAACAATGGAAAATGTTCCTGAAAGATATCAATAGGACAATGCCAAATCTGACTTTGATTCCCTAACAGAGATTCAGTTTTGGATTAAGCAGTTATGTCGATATCCATATTTGGCTGAAGGTATGCTTAAATTGCTACGCCCTCTTCTTCTACATATGTGTGAAGTGCCCTCTTCATTTTTACTTTTAATAAAGTTGAAGCTGAGAATTAATCTCCATGCTGATGATGAACTACGTTGTGCTGTATAGAAAACATCACTACGGATTTTGAGATACTGGCGATGGAAAAGCAGTTCTAACCTTCACATGAAGAACATCACTGTTTATTATCATTATAATGCTTGTGTTACTTATATCAATAACATTCAATTATGCAGTGTGTGTTGTATAAAAGAAATTATATCATCATATTATATATAAAAGCATTTTTTTGGTTCTTTCTATTCATTGATAAACAGTATACACTATTCAATTATATTTCTTTATTTAAAAAAAAAATATGAATGTAGCCTGATATTTAAGTGGGGTCGCAAAAAGTATGGTGAAGCTAAAATGGCGTCACCACTGGAAGAAGGTTGGGAACCAATGATGTATATATATATATATATATATATATATATATATATATATATATATATATGTATATATATGCATATATATATATTTATATATATATATATATATATATATATATATATATATATACTACACACACACACGCACATATATATATATATATATATATATATATATATATATATATATATATATATATATATATATATATATATATATATATATATATATATATATATTTATATATACATATATACATATATATATATATATATATATATATATATATACATATATACATATATATATATATATATATATATATATATACAGCATATATATGTATACATATATATATATATATACATATATATACACATTTATATATATATATAGATATATATATATATATATATATATATATATATATAAATATATATATAGATATATATATAGATATATATATATATACATATATATATATATAGATATATATATATATATATATATATATATATATACATATATATATATATATATATATATATATATATACATATATATATATATATATATATATATATATATCTATATATCTCTCTATCTATCTATCTATCTATATATATATATATATATATATAGAGAGAGAGAGAGAGAGAGAGAGAGAGAGAGAGAGAGAGAGAGAGAGAGAGAGAGAGAGAGAGAGAGAGAGAGATATATATATATATATATATATATATATATATATATATATATATATATATATATATATATATATATATATATATATATATATATATATATATATATATATATACATATATATATATACATACATACAGGCATACCTATAAACAGGGAGTATTCCGACTTCCAACCCGTACTTTTTAGACCTTTCCTTCGGTCAAACCTTCCTTGCGGACTCTGATAAGTCACTCCATCATGCTATCACCATCATGCTACAGTATATCATTTGTAATCTCATATCGTCATCGGTTCCCTTAATAAGAATTCTTAGGCTTCCACAAACTCTTTAAATTCTTTGAATACTATGTTTTGCCTCTCTTCTAACTTCCACATTCTCAGAATCTTCAAAATGCTCACTCAGTTTATCCAGGACTACATCCATGCGGGACAGTAGCTCTCCACTTACTTCTTTCAAATTGAAGACAATTTTTCATTAAAGTTTCCCCCTGCATTTATTTTATTTCAGATTCTCAACCGATCTAATTCCTTTACTCGCTACCTTTTCACATCTCACTTTATTGTTACCTACGTCTCCATACTTTTCTCCCTTTTCTATTAAACAACACCTGCTTATATAAATCTATTTTCTTCCTCACTAACTTTTTTTTTCCATTCATCCCACAAATTCCTACATTTTCCCCACCTTTTTGGTTCTATATCTTTCTATTCTATAAGGCCAGCCACAGTTCATCGATATCTTCCTCATATATACTGTACACACTTTTTTTTTTTTTTTACAGTACTAGCTTATAAGGATTATATATACCCCTGGCATGTGCCTTCATAAACCTACTTTTATATGTAATATATATACGTATTGAAGACAGGATTATTTTTCACTGGCCATAAAAAGAATTGTTATATTTTATGGCTGACTAGTAGTCTATAAAAGCATTATGCATATTGCTAATGGCCAAGAGAGTATACTCTGCAAGGTGGCTGTTAGGCACTAACATAGAGCCGAGATAAATACAAGAGAGGTTTATTCAACAAGTTAACAAGCTTATATACAGACAGTTGAGAGCAAGAATGGCACAATATTCAAACAGTATCAAAGACACAATGGCAAGCTCAAACAGGTTTCTTATATCAGTTCGTTGAGAGGGAAAGATAACAACAAAGCAATAACATTTCAGTGTACGAGTTTGTATGAATTATGTCCGGTACAGGGCTCCCGCAAAAAAAATACATACATGTGAAATAGGGCCCCCTTCTCTTAAGAGGCACAGTGTAGGCTGGTATTCTTGCAGTATTTAGGCAATCATTGGAGACCTAGTCTGTTTTGCCATAAATGGTAATTAAGAAAACCTTCATTGTGTAATAAATCATGAAGAAAGGACCCGTATAAGGGAGAGTAAGCAGTGGCTTGCTAGTTTTAGTGCACAAGAAAAACGTGGATTGCCGTGTGCAAATCTGCCGGTATGTGTTGCTTTGCTGGGACTTGTTAGTATATTTTCCCACAAAATGAAGTAGGCGCTAGAGATTATCGGACCATACACCATTCAAGCTGCCGAGATATCCATGGTTACTTTAGAAGTGGTCGTTAACTTTAGGAGAACTAGGAAACATTAGTGAATCAGTTGGAGGCAATGCAGCAGGAAATCAAAGTGGCTTTGAAGGTGCGGTGAAAACGTTAAATCAGTCTGATGGCTGCTGGGTTGTAGGCAGTTGTCTGATATAGAGTGATGCCCAGGAGATTTTTTAATGATGTTCACAATTGAGAGTTTGAAGAGGTACCCTTTTAGAAGTAATATGGTCATGGATGCCAATTTTTGGATATCCACCCTGAAAGTAAGGCTGATGAACATGAGACAGACGTTGCTGATTGTATGGGCTTCAGTCTAATGAGAGGAGTGATCAATGGCAGTAAACAGGAAAAAGCATCCTTAAGATGTGGGTATGGGCCTACTACATTGACATGAATATGGGACATGTTGAAGGGTGCAGTAGTATTCAGCCTCGTCGGAGAGTTCTTGGTGCTGACATGTGTACCAGGCATCCGACTGTCGAGTGAAGTCATGCACCAGATGCATGTGGTGTGCAAGTGACAAAGGGCATACCGTAAGAAGTGGCACAACTGAAGGCCTGCCAAATCCAAAGACAGTAGTTATTCTCGGTTGAAGGTAGAGTAGCCAGATTCTGCCATGAAGCGTTTCTGCTGAAGAAGGCAAATGGGTCGGGCAAACCGTTAACCACCTACTCGAGTATTGTAACGTCACTGGCATCGGCAGAGAGAAGGAGACGGGCATGTGGCACGGGAAGGCTGAAAGCAGCAGCAATTGATAAGCCATCAATTCTGTGGCAAAAGGCCGCTTCCTGAATGGGACCCCACTTCAGGTCTTTTGACTTGCCCTGAGGGAGGCATAGAGAGTGGCAAGAGTGGCGGTGTTGGCTGGCAATAACCTGTGATAATAGTTTATCATGCTCAAGAATGTTGTAGTCCTTTGATGAGCGAGGGTGTGGGAAAGCTCGGAATGGCTAATGCCACCTCAGGTAGGGTTTGGACGACTTCAGGTGCCTAAGAACCATACTTAATTGACATCAAAGGTACGCTTGTCGTAACAGACTACAAGGCATTTTTGTTGCAAGCAGTTAGGAACCATGTGTAGGTGATGGAAGCGTTCCTCATTGGAGGAAGAGAACACAAATATGTAATATTCGTAGTGTATACAAAAAGGGAAGTCTCCTAAATAGCCACAGCATTGTGTAGGCTAAAACTGGAGTAATTGAAGGTGTAAATCTCGAAGGGGTTGGTGATGGCACCCCTTGGGAATGTCTTCTGTATTAATGGGCCCCTGATAATACCCCTTCAAGAGATGAAAAGTGGAGAACACCTTTGCTTCGTGCAAGTATGAGGTAACTTTTGTGATGTTAAGGACGGACTAGGGATCTGTTTCCATGTATATGTTCAGATAAATGTAATCCTCACAAGTGTGCAGGGAACCATCCTTCTTCAAGACAATGTGTATGGGTAGTGAACGTGGGCTTGATGCCTTTTAGCAAAGGGACATTTCTTCCATTTTGTGGAACATTCGTCTAGCAACTGCCAAACGATCTGGGACAAGACGCCAAAATCTGGCAAACACAAAGGTACCTGTTGTCTTGACATGGTGATAAATACCATAATTGGTAGGAACCGTGGGTGTTTGGCAAAATTCTGGACTGAAGACTTGTCGGTACGACTTGAGGAGGCAGACATTAGCCTCCATGGGTGCACTGATATAGAGAGCCAGGTCGGAGGTGGAGGTTTCAAGAGTTGTTGATAAGTATGAGTTGCATTTACTAACTATCAATGAGCAACATCAACGAGGAGGTGTAAATGGAAGAGAAATTCTGCAACGAAGATTGGCAATATGATGTCACCATCTTGAAACTTTCAATGATATTTAGCACTTCTAAACGTTACCTATAGGTGTGGATTGCAGATCCATTGGCAGCTACCAGGCGGCCGTCAGCAGGCTTGGAATGACCACGTTGTGTCCTGGAGAGGGACTTTGGTATAAGGGAATGGCGAGCAACAGTGTCTACTAAAAACCGTACAACTGTACCTGCATCATGTGAAAAGAAAAGATTAGTGATATGGGAGGCCACTACCAGTCACAACCGTTTGCACATTTCTTTTGCAGAAGCCAAAAATCTGGAGTTGTAGTAGCATAGCTGTGGCTGATGGGTGTCAGTAAGTGGCTGTAGAAGTTGTTGGTTGGGATGGGAGTGAGGGGCGTCCTATGTGGGTGGGGTGTGGCGTTGTTGCCGCACAGACACCTCACCAGATGGGGGTCTGTGTCTTATTGCATTCACATCAGCTTTGGTTGACGTTGAATAGTTGTCCTTTCCGGTAGGAGTGGAGGAATTGATGGAGATCTTGAAGGTGGTGAACCTGTTGTCTATAAGGACGTCATCTTTGATTAGCAGGTCCTTTATGGGCAAGGTATTGACTTTGAGATAGTGGAGTGAACAGATTAGGGTAGGCGTAGTATTCAAAGGGTAAAAATTAGGTTCACCTACCGAGGACGACCGTCAGTGTCTGGTTGCAGATAAGACATACTGGTCATTTCCCTAAGGGATAGTGAAGCCTTTTGGTCACCCAACAGTTGTGAAGAGAGCTGAAAAGGCTTGGCTATACGGGGAGCTGGCAATGAAGATTACTGCTCCAGAAGGTAAATTTAGACGATGTCATACGCAATTTGGGTGACCCCTTCATCACAAAGTTAATCAGAGATTTCCGGGAAAGTGTCCTTTGGGGATCGCTGCGAGGACATAGTCTGATTTGGTGGTTGAGCGAGTCAAACTCTTTATGCGAAACTGAACCTTGGTGAAGGGTAGTAGTTTCTCGGATGTGCCATTGATAGAAGAGCCAGGGGTGGCAGGTGGCATTGTCTGACAGTAAGGGACACCAGTGAGGAGGAAGGCAGAAGGTAGGTGGTCCTCCGGCAGTTAGGTACTAACAGGGAGGTGATATGAATGTAAGTGAAGTTTATTCAACAAGGCAACGGGCTTATATATAAACAGTTGAGATCAAGAATGATACAATATTTTAACAGTATAAAATATGTGATGGCAAACTTAAACAACCTCATATTGTCAATATAGGGGATGGCATTAAATAAAAAAAATAAAAAAAAGATAATGTTACAGTTTAAAAGCGTGTATGAAACACGCACATCCCAGGATCGCATAAAAACATATCTGTATATCAAAAATTATCTTGGGTCTCATATTTTGGTCCTGAATACCATTAAACTTCTAGTGTGATGTAACCATTGATTCCTTCATGTTTCTAGAGTTATTTTGTAATTACCCATACAGTAACTATTCCTGACCTTGTTTTACCTTTATGCAAACAGAACATTTTTGTTTCACACAGGGAGTAATTGCAATTTAAATTTGGATAATATTATGAGCAGATTAGATTAATCTATTTTTATGTTAGCACCTCTGAAAGAAGGTTTGTTTGTGTATATTAATCATTAAGGTTATGGTTAAAATAATGCAATAATTTTTATCACAAATATATCGTTGTATTCTAGAACAAGAGCTTCAAGAAATTTCTCGCTTTCTCTAACCTTGCTTATTATGTGATATAGAAATCCCTCAGGAACTTTCTAGAATTTTATAGAAAAGGGATCTCGATATTTAAAGAGCAGACACTTACATCGTTCATCTCTGAGTTAACAACTTCTCTTGTGGAGACCTTTTTTTGTGTCAGCTGTCGTAACGCTGCTTAACTGCTCCCCTTTACAACTAATGATTTTAGAAGAAAACAAGGAAACATCGGAATATCAAATATCATCAGAAGGTGTGATCCTGATTATTATCTTTTATATTTGAAATTACGTCACAGAAACTCCTTTAGAATTATGCCATGAGCTCCGTTATCATCGAGTGTCACATCGAGTTTCACATCCTAGAAACTAGAAAGTTCTCATCTAGTTTTGCATTACCATTACATTAACACTGAAATTTTGAGTTGTTTTAATAAATAACCCGGCCATAATTCTGTAAGTAATCTAATATGATAATCTTCTGGGTTTTCATTTCACATTACGAATTTATGTACTATTATGAAATTCTACTTGGATGAAATCTGGCAGCTAACCATTAATTAACATGTTAGAGTTTGGATGTATTACAACCTTAAATCCCTGAAGAGAGTTATTGAAGTTTTGCACTCCAAACTGAGTGAGATTTCTACTTGCATAATATTCTAAACCTCAGGCAGCATATCAACAGTGAAATTTGTTTTGAGTTATCATGAGACTGTACATGAATATTATTATCACGGTAAATCCAATTTTACATATAGAATCATCCCAAGGTTATTTCCGTAGGTTTCCTGTTGATTGTAGCCAGATATAATATATATATATATATATATATATATATATATATATATATATATATATATGTATATATATATATATATATATATATATATATATATATATATATATATATACTGTATATATATATCACAAGCACACGTGATTTCAATCAATGTAAATATCACCCACGAATGGCATTTAATACCGAATTCTATCTTAAGAATATATATCCACTTGGAATTCATTTTATGGTAACAGCTTCTGGCCGGGTGGAGATTCGAACCCCCACCAGTTTGGCTGGAACCCATGCCTGTAGTCGTCACTACAGGCATGGTTTTCAGCCGAACTGGCGGGGGTTCAAATCTCCACCCGGCCAGAAGCTGTTACCATAAAATTAATTCCAAGTGGATATATATTCCCAGGATAGAAGTCGGTATTAAATGCCACTTGTGGGTGATATTTACACACACACACACACACACACACACACACACACACACACACACACACATATATATATATATATATATATATATATATATATATATATATATATATCTTCCTTTTTTTCATTGCTAGTACTCCATAATTTTTCTTATTGGCTCCCTCAGTATTTTTCGAAGAGGGATGGCAGCATTCCTAGTGAGGTGTCAATAAAAACTAAATATCTTATTTTTGGACATCACATAACTATCTAATCTCCCCCCAACATGCAGTTAATATACAAATATGGAAGTTGGTGTTCATTATGATAATGGCGATAAAACGTAATAAAACGAGAGAGAGAGAGAGAGAGAGAGAGAGAGAGAGAGAGAGAGAGAGAGAGAGAGAGAGAGAGAGAGAGAGAGAGTGTAAATGAAAATCCTTGACATAAAAGTGCAGTAGGAATTTTGCGGAATGGAAACCTAGAGGACAATATTAGCACTTATGTTGGTTATACGACAGAACTTATCTCAGAATAGTTTACTGCAGCTGCTTTCGAACAGATAAGAATGTTAAACTATAAATAAAAAATATATATACTAAAGAACAAATATTGGTAAGTAGTATAAAAAACAAGAATAAACGAATTTCCTGCAGATCCTAATCAGGTAATTACTATTTTTAAAGAAATAATCTCTCTCTCTCTCCCTCCCTCTCTCTCTCTCTCTCTCTCTCTCTCTCTCTCTCTCTCTCTCTCTCTCTCTCTCTCTCTCTCTCAACGTCAGAGCTTGAAGAGAGGTAGTTAAACATACCATTATAATGTTTTTCATTTTATCTTTATGGCAGCAGCATCGTCATTGAAACCCTATTGCTTCTTTACCGCATTTAATCTAAGTGCAAAATTGGATGTCTTTAGCGGGGACATGAGCTACGTAGTGTTAGATCGGGATAAAAATCAAACGAGGATCCACAGAAGTTGGAGTTGGATGATCACAGGAAATCCCTGAATTGCAGTAAAGGAGATTGTTATGGTCAGTAGAAGATCTGAATACAATCTCCAATGCTGTACAGAAATCCCTTGATTGTGGTCGGGAAGTTCGTATGATTGGCCTTGATTTTAGTGCTGCCTTTGACCGTGTTAATCATGAGGCCCTTGTTTTCAAACTGAAACAGTTGGGAGTGGGTGGGTCGTTTCTTAGCATTATTATTGATTTTTTAAGTAATAGATCTCAAAGAGTTGTTGTTGATGGGCACCATAGTGATTATAGGAATGTGATATCTGGTGTTCCACAGGGTAGTGTTCTTGGCCCATTACTTTTCATACTATATACACATGACATGTGGTTTGGCCTAGAAAACAAGCTTGTTGCATATGCAGATGATGCTACTCTCTTTGCATCAATTCCATCCCCTGAATGTAGATCTAGGGTTGGTGAATCCCTTAATAGAGATTTAGCTAGAATTAGTGCATGGTGCAAATTATGGGGTATGAAGTTGAATCCTAACAAAACTCAAAGTATGATTGTAAGTAGGTCAAGGACGGTGGTTCCTCAACATCCGGATCTCAGTATTGATAATGTTTCTTTAAATATGTATGACTCTTTCAAAATTTTAGGTGTGATTCTCGACAGTAAATTTACTTTTGAGAAACATATAAGGTCTGTGTCTTCTTCAATTTCACAAAAAATAGGCTTATTGAGAAAGTCTTTCAAGATTTTCGGTGATCAATCTATTCTGAAGAAGTGTTTTAATTCTTTCATTCTACCTTGTTTTGAGTATTGTTCTCCTGTCTGGTCTTCAGCTGCTGATTCTCATCTTAATTTGTTGGACAGAAACTTGCGGTCTATTAAATTTCTTATTCCTGATCTAGATATTAATCTCTGGCACCGTCGTTCAATTAGTTCATTATGTATGTTGCATAAGATTTTTCACAACTCTGACCATCCTTTACATTCAGATCTCCCTGGACAATTCTATCCTGTTCGTAATACTAGGCAGGCAGTTAATTCTAATAGCCAGGCCTTCTCCATCACGAGGCTCAATACTACGCAGTACTCTAGAAGTTTTATTCCAGCTGTGACCAAGTTGTGGAATGATCTTCCTAATCGGGTGGTTGAATCAGTAGAACTTCAAAAGTTCAAAGTTGGAGCAAATGCTTTTTTGTTGATCAGGCAGACATAGTCTTTTTATAGTTTATTTATGACATATTTGTTTTTGATGTTGTTGATAGTTTATTATATGACATGTCTGTTTTGACGTTGTTTCTTATTTTAGAATGATTTATTGTTAATTTGTTCTCTTCATTTATTTATTTCCTTATTTCCTTTCCTCACTGAGCTATTTTTCCCTGTTGGAGCCCCTGGGCTTATAGCATCTTGCTTTTCCAACTAGGGTTGTAGCTTGGATAGTAATAATAATAATAATAATAACTGGTGGCCTTTACCACCTTGGATGGCGTAGTAAAGTTGACTTATAGACGATTGCAGGGATTACTTCAGGATTTACAGTAGTGGAAAAGAGGAGCGGAAGATAAGAATTGGCCATAACCTAAGTTTTCATAACCATTTTTCTTTTTTTTCCAAATCACGACATTAATAAAATCGCCTAAGTCGACCTTTCTTTGATAGACCTTATATAAAAAAAAAATCTCGACATATTACATAATTTGGTGCTACATACTATAAATTGCCGCACTTATTGTTTTAGATGGAATCAGACCATTTATTATTGACTGTTTTATTGTTTATATTTAATTGGGTTTTGATACGAATGTTATATACAATATAAGGCTCAAGATCACATAGTTTATAAGTTTTGTTTCAACTAAGATAACAAGAATGTATGATCTTTTTAGTGACATAGTTATGTGTTTTTATATTTCTTTGACTATCTTAAGCTACTACCAATAATGTTACTACTAAATACAAATTATCATAACAAAGACCATATAGTTTATTTCCTTTATCCCATCATGTATGTAATTACACACTTGCATCATTTTTATTCTAAAGACATACAGAAAGCTTCTAGATTTGTAACACGACCGTTCAAGTTTAACGAGCAATTCCTTAGATATGTCTTTGTTTAAAGGGTAATATTTCTAACACCTCATCAAGTGGACCCATTCGGTATCTGTTCTCTTTACTTTCAGTAGCTATTATCTAGCAAGCCTTGTGTCATCTTTTTGTTCCGTGTGGAATTTCCTCAAGTTGCTCTTTTCTAACCAGCAACTTTTGTAGTATGGATCCTCGTTCTGGGTCTTCATGACACTTTGCGAACCAATAATCTTATTCTTAAACTGCGTAATGTCTACACAGTTATCACGGTGTAACCTCCTTCTATTTTCTCATTTTCATTTTTTTTTCTTTTGCCTAGATTCCATCTGTACTCTGATAATATGCATTCTTGGACTTGTTGTGTTAAGAAGCTAAATAAATATTTTCTTTGTTTGTCTTTACACTTCCAATTATTTCCTTGGGCTTGTGCCTATGCAAGGAATTTCATTTTTTCGCAAGTTCCTTTTTCCTTTTATCGCTGTCATTTAAGCATATGGCATACACCATGCTATCTGAGAACTGTGATATTGCAAAGTATGTATCTGCAGGAATAGCTATTTACCTGAATCAGAAAGATGCTGGGTACGGAGGAAGGTCTTTGGTGGCTTGATATGATTGCTGTGCGTCTTGAGTTGACGTAGAGAATAGAATTATGTTGGATCATAACCTTTGGATTTCATATAATATTTACTATAGTCTTTTTCGTTGTCCTCAGTTGCAATGTGTATGCTTTTATTGATTGCGTTTGGCATTCAGTGTTCTGCATAAACGTAATGGCAAGATATCTGCACTGTTTCTGGCTGAATTTTATATTGTTTTTCTGACAGCGTATTGCAATATTTCGCTTGATATCTGAGGCTTTATGACAATAACTTTTTGAATATTATCAACATGAGACTCCCAGCAGACCTATCAATCTACTGATATTTTTATAGATCCGCTCTTCGTTAGGTGTTGAAATGAACAACGTTTTATTTCTTTTAATAGATGATGTTAGTGAGCATATTGTCAATCCAGACCAATCAAATTTATTTGTCATTTATTGATGGGAGTACGAAGAAAATTATTAGTCTGCTGATAGGACCAAGAACATTATTTAAAAGTCTTTAGTAATAGTATAAGAGCAGTATAAGAATGGTAAGCCTCTCCTGGTGAGATTACAATTGAGAAAATAAAATATACATAAAAAGCAATGGTAACACAATTATCAATATAACAGCATTATAAATCGCTGTCTCGGTAGTATTATTTTTGTAGTAGAGCTTTTCTATTTCTCGCATTTTTCTTCTTTTGTCATACTGCGTTCTGTCAGTAATTGTGATATGTTAGTCATCAGTAGGGGAGAGCTGAAGGCATAGAAAAAATCTATAATTTTACTAAGGTAATTTGCCAAGATTAGTATAATTAAAGAAATGCTCCTCATCCTATGCTTTAATAGAGGACGCCACGTGTCTCTTCCAATCGTCAGGCAAAATGTGGCTAAAGGGTTCGTTCGTTGGTTTGTTCGTTCGTTTTGATTGACTGGAGCTTATCTCTAGGCAGGGCTCTTAAACTAAGTGTCATAGCCCGCACAGGATGTCGGGTACTGAGCTATAAGGTCAGTGATAAACAAGTAGCTCTGCTCTTAGAGTTGTGTTAGGTTGGTCCTCTGCAGAGCAGGGGGCCTTGTCAATTTTTTTCTAATAATAACCACTACTTATTGTGAATTTGAGAACCCCTTTGCTACGACAACACAATCGACAACTCCACAGGAGGGGAAGGGTTAAGGGAGAGCCTATGTTTAGCACCAGCCAAAGGTGAGGAGATGAAAGGACAGAACTAAGTCCCTAGACTGCTATCTTGGAGGCGGGTATGAATGCAGGAAACCTAAAAACATATTTTTTGTTACCAGGATATGTCTGGCTGGTGTGCAGACAAAATGCCGACGGACATAATATCGACGTACGCAATGTCGACGGACATAATGTCGATGGACAAATTGTCGACGGACAAAATGTAGACATTTGTTAGAGTATGACAAAATGTCGACGACTTATTTCATTCACTTATATATATACTACATCTTCATTTATTTATTATTTCCTGATAATTCATATACATTATTCTTAATTTTGTTTGTTCACCCATAAAGATTATGTTTCTTGTTGTTTATGAAATGAATTTATTTATATATTCCTTCGACTGGAATTGCACCACTTTGAACAATCGTTAGATCTAAACTTAATTAGCATAGCTTTACTATGTGAAATTCCCTTTATCATTATCATTATCTTATTTTTTTTTTCATTCTTTTTTATTTTCTTTCTATTTTTTTCTTATTTTCTTAGTTTTTTTTATTCTTTTGTTTTATTTTTTATTCATTACTTATTATCTATTATTTATTATAATAATGAATCATACCATGGTTCAATTGTACAACTACAAATTTATGTAAAACAATTTATTCAATAAAAGGGTCATACAAAAAAAATGAGCAAAAAAATTTCATTAAAAAGTGGTACAACAGATATTGAACACAAAATTTAGCTTTTAATAACAACATAGTTCTAAAAAGTGTTGCAAATTATTTGCAACTGCTCTTAAAAATTGTTTCCCTTGATCGGAATGAAAGTTTGTGACCAGGTTCTTCAATCTTTCGTTGATTCTAACATATTTTATGTTCTGCCTTCCAATCCCTCTCCGATTGGTTAGTTGCGCTAACAACATTTTTGCATTTGCTTGTTCTTTTTTCTGTTTGTTAACCAATTTTTCTACAGATGCATGCTTAATCACCATTCTTCTGTTAAAAGCATTATGACACCCTTCAAGGGCATTATTCGTGCGTGGCAAGTCATCTGCAACACGACTATGAACTGACCATAGCTGAATTTCATAACAGGGTTTACGTCGTCGTCCACGTTGAACTACACCTAACCAGGTCACTTCAAAATACATCAAAAATTCGCCGAGAACACATTCTGTTTCTTCCGTTAGAGATGCAATAAGCTCTTTTCACATCGCCACAAGATCCTAACTTCCTTTCTCTTATCGACAACATAAGCATAGCCTTCGTAAAGATGTCTTTTGCCGCCTTTGTTAGTTTTTGTTATCTCCATTATAGCTATGGGCAGGCCGAAAAGACGGTTTCACTATACTGCAGATCTAAGAGAAATAATAAAATTTTTAAAATCTTTCTTCGTTGAGAATTTGAAAAGTCTTTTATCGTTTAGAATACATTAGTTCGGGTCATTAAATTGTTTGCAAAGCAAAACGAGACAATTACCGGTGTTGGAAAGATGAGTAAACAACAACTGAGTTTTGGCAAATATGTAAACAACAAAAGAGTTATCTAATGTAATAACTACCAAGATAGAATGGTTTGAACGCATTCGTTAGCGTAAAAAAAAAGTTATTATTATTATTATTATTATTATTATTATTATTATTATTATTATTAGTAGTAGTAGTAGTAGTAGTAGTATCATTATGTTTATCATTATTATTATCATTATTATTATAATGCTCGTTGACATTACGTATATCGACATTTTGTCCTACTCTAACAAATGTCTACATTTTGTCCGTCGACATTTTGTCCATCGACATTTTGTCCGTCGACATTATGTCCGTCGGTATTATGTCCGTCGGCATTATGTCCTACAACCGTCTGGCTACTCTTTCTGAAGTTAGAGACAGGTCCAGGTCAAGATTGGGCCTGAGTGGGAGAGTTTATGTACAATGAAGAAGACAGTGAGTAAGTGGGGAGGGAGCTGGAGAATCACAGTAGGTGCATATACAGCCTTCAGGTTGATGAGTTCCCAGGAACATGGATACCCTAATCTAAGTCTGTGGATGATGACTGCAAGATACCTAGAGGTAGATTTTAAAATGGCAGATAGGCTGAAATTAATTACTGTAATATACTAAGCTGCTCAATGGTGGGATACCAAGTGGTTTTGTATTACTCTACTTACAATAATTGAACATCAATTTCTTTAACTGGAAAAGAGAATGACATAGAACAATGCTAATTGTGTCCACCAGGAGGGTTCCTTGGCAAGGCAGCCCACTTCCTCATTTCCATATAAACCTATGTGGCTAGAGACCTAGTTTAGGCTGACCTATCTGTTATTAAGGGAATATGTATAAGCTAGTTGCTTTATGGAGGAGACAATCTGTGTATTCTCTGAAGAAGATCGAATATTTTTAATGGCACCGATGACTTCTCTGAAATTGGTGTGACTAGTGGTGTGGCCTTGGATTCTGAGAGTGTTCTAGAGCTTTCTGAATAGCTACAAATTCTGTTTGGTGGGAAGAGGCATCATTGCAAAGGCGCCAGATGTCCCTGTAGTGGGCAGAAAAGAAAGCTCCAGAGGCTCCTTGGATTGCCCTATCAACAGATCCATCTTTAAAGTAGACATCTTTAGCTGAGGTACTGCTAATAAAAGCAAGGGCAGTCCTTTTGGCTTCTCTAGGGTGCCAGAGGGTGTTAAAAAGTGGGAGGGAAGTATAGTGAAACTTGATGGGGCAGAGGGCCCAGGGAGGTTGCTCTACAAATTCAGGGCAAAGGAAATCCTTTTTATGGTTACAATTATGCTTTGGGTATTGAAATTTATAACGGCAAGGTTGGGAAATGGCTGGAACTTATACCTCTCAGGGAAAAATTAATCTTAAGCAGTAGACTCTGCCACTGAAGGATCATGAGAGATGTAACTCCACTGTACATATTCATGTCGAATTCAGAAGTCTTTACTTAATGTTGTAATCAGATAAATCAACAATGGGTTTCAACACGTGTTGAATATTCACCCATAATTTATAAATACCCATTATAAGATGAGGTGTAATCTGATTATTCTTGGTTTATAAGATATACGACTCTTCTTTTTCTGTATTTGGTAACAATATAACACATGGTCTGTAGCAACTTGACCTACAAATGGGTCAAGTTGTATACAAAACGTTTTTCTGTGGTTTTCTATAGTTTTCCAGGAATTGAAAAGTGTCAACTTTCTGTTATATGATTATGATAACATTAATTGTAATGTTAAGGAACATACCCAATCATCGTACCTGGAAGTGGTAAGGTATGGATATCTTTGATAGAAGTGTAGAACATTCTTCATTACAAAGAAAACGCTGAACCATGAGATTACAAAGTTTTTTGAGGAGTAGTGCCGTTTCAAAGGAATTGGAATTGGCGACCAACCTAGTTTACAAGTCTAAATATCCTGAGTGGCTGAATAAAATTCAGAATTCAGGCTGTGTTGCATAAGCAAAACTAACTTAAAAACTCGACATCACCTCCTTATCATAAGTGGATTCGTGAACTTTATCGCATAAAGAAGCGAAATGGAATTGATGGCCTGTATGGCATTACAAAAACTTCATTGCAGAGAGAATGCTGGAGCAACGAGATCACAGCTTAGTGTAAGGAAAGTTGCCACTCTAAAGGGTATCAAATCTGATATCAACGCAGTTTATAGATATATATACATATATTGAGGGGAGTTGTGGGCCTCAAAATCCAGTCTGCTTTGCAAAATATTAAAAATCTTATCCTGTCGAAGAGAAGAGAGATTTTTTTGAGATCAGTGATGAAATTCTGTAAAGCCTCGTGAGAAATCATTCATGTATTACAAACCTCCTCTTAAATTTTTTCTTTAAAACACCTTCAGGTTCTTAAATTACCAATCCTTGGTGATTAATTTTAGTTACCAAATGATTTGTATTTTAGACTAACCGTAATATCCTTTATCGTATATTGAGGTATAATTTCATTGTTCAACCAATGTAATGCTAACGAAGAATAACGTAAAATAAGGTTTTTCGAAACACGTTTTGACACCAAATATTAAATGGAAAAATCTTGAAAAAATCCGGACAAAATGGCTTGAACTCGGTTTGCCCGGTGAGGAGTTGTCTGTGATTTCTAGTTACCACTGAATTAAGACATCATACTTTTACATATACACACACGGATATATATATATATATATATATATATATATATATATATATATATATATATATATATATATATATATATATGTGTGTGTGTGTGTGTGTGTCTGTCTGTCTGTCTGTCTGT
>NC_090726.1:73408922-73421422 GCF_036898095.1 Palaemon carinicauda | reverse complement strand
ACTTCTTCAGCCACTTACTACCTCCCATCCACCCCAGTTTTTCTACTACCACTTCAGATTCGGGGCAACCGCGAAGAAATGTGCCAAGGATTGTCAGTGGATGAAAAACGTGTGAGCAGCCCAGATTAGAAACACAGGAGACAGGAGGCCTCCCGTGTTTCTAATCTTTTCTTTTTACATGATGCAGGAACGGACGTGCGATTTTTGGTTCACACGGGTGCTTGTCATTCTCTTTTGCCAAGGGAACTCTTCAGGACACGACGTAGTCTGTCTACGTCTGCCGACGTCCACTTTGTAGCTGCCAACAGATCTGCGATACCAACCTACAGTTACGAGAACCTCACATTATCGTTCGGAAACGGTAAATTTAATTGGAAGTTTCTTGTTGCTGACGCCACATTGCCAATCCTTCGTGCGGATATCCTCTCTCATTGCCACCTTCTGGTTTATGTCGCCCACCGACGATAGATCAACGCAGACTCATAATTGTCGACACCTCTTCAACCCGCCCCCTCCAACCTCGCTCTCCATATCAGCGCACCCATTGATACCTACGCCCACCCGGAAGATTTCCGTCCAGAACTTCACCAACAGCCCATGGACCCTGCTAAGCACGGTATTTATCACCATATTCAGACGTCTGGCACCAGAACGATGGGCAGCCGCCAAACAGATGTTCGCCGAAATGGAGGAAGTGGGCCTTTGCCAAAATACCTCCAGCCAATGGTCGTCACCCGTACACATTTTTCTGAAGAAAGAGGGCTCCCTCCATCCGTGCGGGGATTACAGGCGCTTGAGCAAGCAAACGGAACCAGATCACTATCCCTTCCCAAACATCGCCGACGTGACCTCCTACCTGCACAAAGCGAAGGTTTTCTCTACGCTCGACCTACTGAAGGGGTATTATCAGGTGCCTATGAACCAAGAAGACATCCCCAAGACTGCCATCACCACTCGGTTTGGTACATACACCTTCAATTACTCCTGTTTTTGCCTTCATAATGTCGGGGCAATGTTTCAACGTCTCATGGATGGCATCTTAGGGGAACTCCCTTTTCTGTGTATGTTATGTGGACGACATACTTGTGTTCTCCTCCTCAAAAGAGGAACACCTCTGTCACCTGCGCATCGTGCTCGACCAACTGCATAAAAACGGCCTTGTAGTCCAGTACGACAAGTGTACCTTTGGCGCTAACGAAGTGTTGTTCTTAGGGCACCGCATCACTCCTGAAGGAGTCCAACAACTCCCTGAGAAGGTAGCAGCCGTTCAGGACTTCCCCGGGCCTTCGACCGTCAAAGCTCTGCATAAATTCTTGGCCATGATCAACTATTATCACCGTTTTCTGCCAGCCATTGCCGCCACTCTTGCTCCCCTCTACACCTCCCTCAAGGGTAAGCCAAAGGACCTGAAGTGGGGTCCCCTTCAAGAAGCTGCCTTCTGCAATGCAAAGAAGGCCCTACCAACCGCTGCAGCACTCACTTTTCCTATCCCACATGCCCCTCTTCTTCTCTCCACCGATGCCAGCGACGTCGCTATTGGTGCAGTACTCGAGCAGGTGGTCAACGGCTCACCAAGCCCATTGGCCTTCTTCAGCAAAAAACTGTCCAAGGCAGAATCGGGTTATTCTACCTCCGGTTGCGAATTGCTGGCGGTGCACTTAGCTGTCCGTCACCTTCGCCATTTCTTAGAAGGTACGCCCTTCGCCATAATAATAATAATAATAATAATAATAATAATAATAATAATAATAATAATAATAATAATAATAATAGAAATAATAATAATAATAATAATAATAATAATAATAATTATAATAATAACAGTTTGAGGATAATTCCTGTTAACATGCATAAATGATATTGAGAAAGGTTATCCTGCTATGTAATACATAATAAGTGATATAAAACAGGTAATGCAACACCAAAGCTGAAAAAATATTTCCAGTCCCCTTGAGAAGGATACAATTATAAGTCATTTCAGGTAATTATCTGTAATATTCTTTGGATGGATAAAATTAATAAGATAATTGATTTCGGTAAAATAACAATAAACGTCCATCATATTTGAATAATATGACTATTCTAATCAATTAATTAAAACAGAAAACTATTTGAAGATTTTCCTAACATTCTTTGGTCAATTATCAAAAGGCTAAAATTTTATAAAGATAAAACAAGAGTCTCTTTAAGTGGATGTAAAAGAGAATTAGTTGAACTTAATCTATGATATAAAGCAAGTATTCACTATTGGAGTTTATTTGAAAGTGCTTCGAACTATGCAAACCATCAGGTGAGAAAGGTTTGTTTTCAAATATTAAGATGAAAACATCGTAAGGATTTGTAAATCAATGGTAATGTTGTATTGTTGCATTTAAAAGAAAAAGAAAAAAAAAAAAAAAAAAAAAAAAAAAAAAAAAAAAACTCCTCTTGTAGTTTTTCGAAAATTATCGACTCTCTAGCCTTGCTAATTGTGTGACATAGCATCCCCAAGAAATTTTCCCGAGTCTTATAGAAACCAGGTCTAGGCTATATGAAGAGTTTGACGCATGGCGTTGATTTCATTTGTGGAGATATTTCTTCGTGACACGTGCCGTGACACCAAATCCATACTTCATTTACAAGTAAACATGTAAATCTGGAAAGACCGAATAACATCAGAAGCTGTGTTCCTGGTTACCAACCTAAGGAATTCCTCGTCGTTTCCTGTCGTCATCTGAGTCTCATATCGTCACTGACCTTTTAATCTTAGTCCTTTATCACTTTAATATTTTGTAAAAATTATTATCATCAAACTCTGAATATTTTATGAATATTCTAAAATATTGTAAATATTATGATTATTTTTATATATAGTTATTGTTATGTTCTCTGGCTATTATTTTCTATCGTTGTTATTATTTTGCGACTTTTGATGCTAAGTTGATCGATAAGGGATTAAGACATTGAAGTAGATTTGATATAATCTACGTTTTGAAATAACTGGCCATAACAAATACCATGTTCCTTGAGACAGGATCAAAACAAAATAATCCGGAAAGCCATTGAGATGAGACGACAGTCTCCGTCTTCAAGATATCTGGTTCACAAAAATGAATATTTTGAGGACCGACGAGGACATAAAAATAGTGTTTTGAGACTCTCCTCAGGTTTTTCAAGACTGTCGTTTCTGATGATAAATCACAGTTCACCGATGGGATATTTTCCGCTTGATTTTCTTTCGCTAACATTATCATCTTTTTATTTTTATTTTCACGTCGCATTCTTTTACTGTCCAGTTTGCTATTTTTCTACTAGGCTAACTCCTAAATAATCTAAAATATTAATTTCATGTATCTTTGCTCTACATTTTTTTCGGGATCTGGGAAAGCAAAAATCGAAACATTGAGTCTCCTAAGATTTGGATTTGAAATGTTGTATTTGGGAAACATAGCCCGGGGTTGGAGCCTGTGAGACCTTTCAGTGCCCAAGCGCATCTAGGGTAAAACTCTGGTTATACGTCGAGGTAAAAGTTAGAAGAGAATGAAGAGCAAGATGGAAGAAAGGAAAAAGAAATCGGAAGTAACGCACAAGGATATAAAGCAAATGCAGCTATAGGGGCTGAAGGAACGCTTCAGACCCTTAATTAACACTTACAGTGAACCGTAAGAGGTCAATTGACGGCACTACCCAACTACGGGATGACATACCACGTAATGGAATACTATTAAATTCTGTTACGATTTTGAAATGTATATTAAATAATCGGAATAATTAGGAGTAATTTTAAAGGATAATGAGATAAAAGGGTTATTTTAGCAATAAAGCATACGCTTCTAAATACTTGTTTCATTTATTTAATCATTACATCAACAAAACTGCTTCTGGTTAATCATAGAATAACCTTATCCACAAAAGAAAGTCCAAACTGAGAATGGAAGAGAGCCAACGGGACAAATATATATATATATATATATATATATATATATATATATATATATATATATATATATATATATATATATGTATATATATATATATATATATATATATATATATATATATATATATATGAAACACAATTAACATATAGCCATGGTGTTGAAAGGAAACAACAGAAATATACAAAAGAATAATGAAGGTGAATGAGCGCATTTTAATGAGAGGGACATTTTTTTTTCTGTTTTATCCTTCTACTGACTTCGCTTGGAAGGTGAAATATATTGAGAAAACCATAAGCTCATGGTTGATGAACATGATAATCCAGTGGAGGGGAACAATATATATGGTAGATATTGCTCACAGCTTATTTTTTCCAATACAAGAAAAAAAATTAAACATATAAGACTAAACTTATATAGCACTGAATGTATGTAACTTCTTTTTGGAGAGGTAATTCGGTAAAAAAGAGCGTTTGTAACTTCGAGATGTATGACTCCCTGCTGCAACTATTTGCATTTAGTTCTCCAGAATGGAAAAAATCCAGTTATTTTCCAGTACACAGGTTTTTGCCTGGTTTCAGGACGACTATCCCGGAAATATCAGATTGGCTTTTTCACCAAGGGGACACCCCAATAGCGTATGACACCCTTAAAGCATACTTCCTGGAGCTTTACTCACCATCCGAAGCTGCCCGTAGAGCCAAACTTTTTCCAGCTCAGTCAACAACCGTTAAGGGACCAAGAGGCTTTCCTCACCATTAGGGAAATGACTAGTATAACTCGCCTGCAACCTGATGCAGATGGCTCTTTTCATGAAGTGAATCTACTTTGTCCCCTTTGGGTACGGCGTCTACATGAACCTGTAAACGCGTCCATCGATATTTCACACATGAAGGACCTGATGACCAAAGTCGACTCCGTTATGGACAGCCACTTCCCCACCTTCAAGACTTCCATCAATGCCTCCCTTCCTGATGAAAAGGACAACTATTCAGTATCAACCGAAGCTGACGGGAATGTGGTTGGACGAAGTCGCTCACCCCGTGATATGCAACAGAGCCGCCCACCACACACATATACCATCCTTTGTTTATGCCCCACCAACAACCTCTCCAGCCACTTACTACCACCCATCAGCTGCAGTTATGCTACTACCACTCCAGATTCGAGGTTGCTGCAAAGAAATATGTCCAAAAACCTGTTTAAGCAGGCTATCACTTGTGGTGGTGGGCTCCCTCCTCACTAATCTTTTATTTTCATATGATGCAGGTACGGTGTGCAATTTTTGGTAAACATAGGTGCTTGTTGCTCAGTCCTGCCAAGGCCACTTTCCAGGGCATGACGTAGTCTGTCTAAGTCTGCCAACGTCCACATGGTAGCTACCAATGGATCTGGGATACCTCCTCATGGTTATAAAACCCTCATATTATCGTTTGGAGGGGCCAAATATAACTGGAAGTTTCTTGTTGCCAATCCTAGGCGTGGATATCCTCTCACATTTCCACCTCCTGTGTTAATGTTGCTCACCGTTGGTTAGTCAACTCAGATTCGTACTCCTCAAAACCCTCCCCAACCCACTCCCTCAAACCACATTAGTGCTCCACAGATGCTTACGCCTACCTCCTCTCGTTGTACCTGGAGGATTTCCATCCAGAGGTACGTCAAACGACCACGGTTCCCACCAAGTACGGTGTTCATCACTATATTAAGAGAGAAGGGCCCACAGTTTTTGACAGATTCAGGCAATTCTTGATCGTTCGGCAGCCACTAAATAAACATTTGCCAAAATGGAAGAAATTTGGCTTTGCAAAAAGTCCTTAAGATCATGGTCATGGCCCTTACACATAGTCCTGAAGAATGATGACTCTCTGTGATCATGGGGGGAATAGAGGCACCTGAACATGCAGACAAAACCGGATCACTACTCCCTCCCAAACATCGCTGACATAACCTCCTACTTGAACAGAACAAAGGTTATCTCCATGATTGACCTTCTGAAGGATATTATCAGGTGCTCATTAATCAAGAAGACATCCACAAGGCCTTTTTAATTCTGTGGTCACTTTTCAATGCTTCATGGATGACATTTTAGGGGACCTCCCATTTTGTTTATGTTACTTGGACTACATACTTAAGTTCCTTTTCTCCAAAGAGGCACACCTCCGTCACCTACGTATCGTGTTTGACTGCCTACAACATAATGGCCTTTTAGTCTGGTACCAAAATTGTACCTTTGGCAACAGGGAAATATTGTTTTTAGGGCACCGCATAACTCCTGAAATAATCCACCTCCTCCCTGAGAAGGTAGCAGCCGTTGAGAATTTCCCAACCACCTTGACCGTCAAATCTCAGCAAGAATTCTAAGTTGTGATCAACTATCATCACCATTCCCTGCCAGCAATCTCTAAGCCTCCCTCAAGGCCAAATGATCTCGAAATTTGGTTCTCTGGCATTAACAGTCTTCTGCAATGAGAGAATGCCCTACAACAGCTGCTGCTCTCACTTTTTCTGTACCACACGTACCTCTTTTTTTCTCCAGCAAAGGCAGATATGTCGCTATTGGTGCAGTACGCAAGCTGGTGGTAAACGGCTTGCTCGCCCATTGGCCTTCTTCAGAAAAAAACTGTCCAAGGCATAATCTTGCTACTCTACCTTCTACCGCGAATTGCTGGCAGTGCTTTTGACTGTTCATCATTTTCACCACTTCTTGAAAAGTAGGCCTTTCATCCTTCCCACGGACTTCATGCCTCGACAGTCAAACACGACATCTCTCCGCTAGGGTTGAATACAATTACACACTTCAACACTTCCCTAGCAAAATTAATCTCGTTGCCAATGCGTTGTCAAGAAATACATTCGCTGTGATTAACCTGGGATAAGATTATAATTCCTTGGCCAAAACCCAACAAAATAATCCAGAGTACTAAGCATGTAAAACATCATGCGCAGTACTAGTACACGTATGCCGTAAATATATGCTCCCATGTGCCAACAAATGTTTGATTTCAATCATGGCCTATGTTATCCCTCACGCCGATCTACCGCACAGCTACTGAAGATGAAGTTCATTTGGCACAACATTACAAAGGATGCTAAGGATTGGGTCCTTGCCTGTACTTCATGCTAAACTTGAAAAGCACATCGACTCATAGATTCAGGAGTGGGCACCTTTCCTGAGCCTCACCGTCGTTTTACCCACAATAACGTTGATAAAGTAGGTCCCTTTCCCACATCACAAGGCCATCGTTATCCGCTTAATGTCACCAGCCACTCCACTCGCTAGCCTGAAGTCTTTCCTATGCATACTGCAACGTCTGCCTCATATACAACTGTCTTACTCTCCGGATGGATAGTGATATTTGGTATCCTTGTGCATATTACTTCTCTCACGGGTACCACTTTCCCCTCTCAATTGTGAACATCATTAGTAAATCTCTTCAGAATCATTCTATATCAGACAACCGCCTACGACCCTGCTACCAACGGAATGCTTGAACGTTTTCATCGCAATCTCAAAGCAGCTTTGATGTCCCACTGCAAGGACTGCAACTGCTTTACCCAGCTTCCTTGTGTCCTCCTGGGACCAAGGACTACTCCTAAAGACGCCCTGGCTATCTCAGCAGCTGGAATGGTGTATGGTGACCTAATGGTAATTCTTGCCAAATTTTCTTTAATCCGTAACCTCCTCTGACAATCTCCAATGTCTATATCACGTTGTAGTAAATTTTGTTCCATGCCGCCAGACTTACAAGCTCCCATCTAAGCCACTCATACTGACAAATCTACATTCAACAATGAACATTTTCCTGTGTAACGACACTAGCAACCCACTGCAATGCCCCATTAAACAGACACTTTTCTCTTGACCCATTGTACCCCGAAGTCTATCTTCATCAATATTTGTGGCAACGATAACTGGGTCTCCATTGATCACCTAAAACCGACATATGTCTTGCCAGATCACCCGCCTACAGTATACCTCTTAAGAGCATGTTTGTCCCTTATAGGGGGGAACCATACACTGGACGTGTTTCATACACGCTAATACACTGTAATGGTTTCGCTATTTATCTCATCACTCACTCTTCCCTGCACGGTTAATAAGATAACTTGTATAAATTTGATAGCTCATGTTTAGTTTTTCTTTAATTTATGTGAATTTTTGGATCGTAAATCCTGATATTTAAGCTCAATGTCTGCTTAAAAAAGTTTAGTCGCATTCACCTCGCCTGTCAGGTATCATAGTTCTGGTGCCTCACACGCTTTCTTAAATTGAAGTGTTGAAATATCGATTCAAGACATTACTATACTGGCAAATAATGTTTAGAGATAGATTTCCTTCTAACTTAAATATTGATTTAACTAACTTGTCTTTAGCTTTAAATTTTTCATTTGTAAAGTTTCTTGGGATCTTTTAAAAAGGTATGTGGCAGATTTTTCATGAATTTAAAAGTGTTAATGCATAATTTGTAGCATACACAGGAGCGGGAATAACCTGACCAGCAAGACAAGTTCACTATATCTGAATTTTCTAGAAAAATCGATTTCCTTGTTGTCAGCAGAAAAAGCTACAATAGGCACATATTATTTTTTTTCTGTATTGATATGTAAATCCAAAGGTTAATTCTCAATATTTTTCTTGGCATTCAAACAAGGATAGAATTATCTCTAAACAGAATTCTAGGGATCACAAGTATTCTAGAATCCACTGTGGGAAAAAAGATACTGTTCTTCAGAAGTATTATATTCAGATATTTGTAGACAAAAATAATTACATAAAGAATTAATATACCCTATTATTTATCTTCCTTTTTTAATTTTGCATAAAATTAAACCATCGTGAGGACCATGGCCATTATTTAGAGTCAATAAATTACTTTACCGAAAGAAATCGAATGCTGTTTCTTTTCACAGTAATCTATAAGCTGAAATTTTGAGTAGTTTTATTGGCAATATGGAAAACCTTCATAAGAAATCCAACAAAGAGTATCAATCATATGATTGTCCCTTCAAGAAGGAAATTTGCCAATAACCAGTTCTACTGAATATTTATAATAACTTTGTCTCACACATAAGTGGAAGGGAACAGCCTGGGAGATAGGAAAGGAAATCCAATAGAATTTGGGAGTATCTTAGGATACTCCCAAATAATGGAAATTCCAGAAAGGAATCCCCTGAAAAGAGAATGTAGAAAAAATTTAGATATATAGTATAGTGCAGGCTATTTTTCGTAGGAATTCTGTTTCTTTTTTTAAACCATTATAAACTTTATTTCTTACCAAAACCGTAGACAAAAAAAAAAAAAAAAAAAAAAAAAAAAAAAAATCGAAATAATTTTTGGAATCCCAAAATCTGATCATGGTTTGGTTTTCAAGATTTTCATTATTATTGCCAAAACATTTATTTATTTTTTTTTAAGTACAATAAACATTAACATAGAAATGTCAATTAAAAAGTTAGTTATTGTTATAAGCATTGACTACAATATATGTTTACACTATGTGTATGTACCCAAGAGAAAATATGATAGACAGAGCCAGTCCCTGACCTTTCGTTCATGCAATAAAATAAGAATCAACAGTTTCAGGCGCTAAAAATGAAAGTATTTTAATTTTCGTGTATATGTCCACTATTATGCAACATGTACTGGTCCTACAAGTAAGTGTTTATTAGGTTTAATCATGATCACCTGATTAATCATTGGTTGTTATTCCTCTGAAACCAGCAATATTTTGGCAATCCACTACGTCGTCTCCTGATTGACTCATTTCTGTGCTGAGCATACCATTTTGTTTACATGAAAACTGATGTACATTGTGATGTAGCAAAGCCAAATTTAAGGATCAGGAGTGATGACTGTTTTGTGACTGGGGCCAACCACTCCCGAGTTTAGATTCTGAGCCTGTTTTAATATTGTAAAAAAAAAGTTAACTAAGCTGTTGCTAGAGCTGTGACAAGAGGTAGAATAGTTCCTTGTGTTAATGGCTCTGACTTCGAGAGCAAAGAGTTGTATGCACTGCAAGTTGGCATTTTGAAAGCAGGATCTAAGTTGTTCTCAACTCTTTAGAAAAACTTTGATAAGAGCCATACCGTGTTATCAGCATTTCCTCACTTTAATTAACTACAAATGTGAAATTTTTGAGTGTCTTTGGTTTCACATTGAAGGACATTTTGCATTCAAGAAGTTGTGTTTAAAATCTATCGTGATAGGCTTTGGTGCTCTCTTTATTCAGTGCACTATGTGCTACAGTGCCCCATTTGAGGTGCTGCTGTGCTGATAAACAGCTGTGACAGTTGCATAACTGGTCCTCTTTCCATCTGACATATCCTCACAAAGGTCTGAATTAACGATAGAAAAAATTATGAAACGTCCCTTCTGGAGAGTTGTTGACATCGGTTCTGTGACTCTGTAGGCTATCTAATTTTTCATCTTGAGTATTCCATGAAAATTCACACACAAACCTAAGCCATGCAGAAGATCAATCAGTTGTTTGCTTCAAGTCGACTGATGAAAAGTAATTTTTACTGCCCATTGCAGCCACCATCCTGGATGAGTCCTAAAAATTAAAACGTTTGCTAAAGGGTTGTACCTCACTTGTCTATCAATGTCTATGCAGAATAACCTGGCACATCTGGCCACAGCAGCTATGTTGCATAATGGATTGTCATATATTTCCTAAGCTTGACGTACTGCATCCTCCTTCTAGGTTTTCGGAAAAATCTCACCGACTCATTGCACCTTATTGCCTTGCTGAAACCCACCCATTCTAGTAGTTCTCTTTTTCAGATATCTCTTGTCCAAGGAGTCAGAACACTATTTTTTGTTTGTTTTGTTATGTATTTAGTTTTTAGTGAAGTCATATTGAGAATGGAACCATCTTATAGCAAAGTTTTCAAGAGTTTATGAAATTTTATGTCTACAGCAAGCTGAGCTCTATCTTCTTGAACTTTCTCTGCCACAGACTCTTTTGATTCCATTTGCGACTTGTCTAGAACACGGTCAACATTGTACACCTAACACCTCATGTGATACGTTGCGTTAATCTTTTTGGTGTCATTTTTATTAATAGAATTACTCAAACGTTCTTCTAGAACGTAAGGCCCACCTATTTTTCTGCCATGTCAGAACTTGGTTTATTTCATGTAATGCTCCAAGTAACTTATTGTCTTTCAGACAGAGAAAATACAGTATCTTATCAAAATATACATTGGAATAACTGGTAAAGAGTTTTACTTCATCGCTTTTCTCTCCTAAGTCATAACTGGAACAAAGTATCTCAACATCTTGTGCGTTTGGACATACTTTTGCTTATAGAAGCAGAATGCTTTACTTAGTAGCATCTTAATGTTGCATGTGACAAGCATCACAATAGCATTTTCTAAGAGATCTCCTTTTCTTGGTTACAAGATATGATGCGCAACCTCCATGCAATGTTTCACTGATGATTGGATAGTTGCCATCTCTGTAAGTTCGTGTATGCAAAAAATCTGAGAGTCAATCAAAATAAATAGGTGCTGGGGTTTTTACCAATGCTTCCCCTGGTTCTTGTCAAACAATACATAAACTTCACTTCAATAACTTCCAGCTCTAGTGATTTTAGCTGGTTTTCCATCTGTCATGCTTATCTGTTCACCAGTTCGCCAGTCTCACCTTTGATTTGACAAGAGAAAAATTACATCGTATGTAGTACATAATCATTGGAAATAACTATTATCCTAAAGAAGACTAAACTCCATACAAATAGGTACACATAATTGATATTGAAGCAATAGGATGTTTAAACTGGTTTTTACTTGCTCTATTACGAGTTAGTTATATTTAGCTTTCGAAATGACCCATGAATTTGAGCTGACTTGCTGACCTCAATTCTGAAAGGAAAAAAAAATTGCACCATGTATCATTTCGGTCCAAAGCTGGTATGAAAAAGAAAAAAAAAATAGCTATGATAGAAATATAAATATAATTCCTACAGAGCCTTTTTGGTGAAAGAACACCATCTAATATTAGCTTTTAAATTTTTTTTGCGAAAATTCTTCCCAAGAGATTTTTTTTTCTAATTAAATTTTCTATTAAAATATTCATTTGATTTTTTTTTTTTTTTTTATGATGAAGAAATTATATCCAATAGCCTATAAGCGAGCTGTAAGGTTATACAAAAAGTCGAGAGATTATGACAAAAAATTAAATAGATGCTTATCTAGACACATAAATTAGTGATTTTTCAAGTACTGTAGAGCCATTTATTATTTTTAAATATCAATTAATATCCAATTATGTATTTCCTATGTCTAAGGTTTGGTAATGATTTCAGTTGCATTACCCCTTTTCATTATACCTTAGATTATAAAAGAAACACAGTTATAATTAATTTACAAAAGAAAAAGTAATGTCAACAATATACAGTATAGTACTTGTCAAATGATTCATTCACAGCGTAAGTAAAAGCTTAACTATCTTATGGGTGTGATGTAATTACTGCTGATTTCCTGATCAACATATTTCCTAACTGTAATAGTGACATTCTAACCATTTAGTAAAAAATTAATTCCGGCCATTTTCATCGATGAATGTGATTAGACGAA
>NC_090726.1:73396422-73406422 GCF_036898095.1 Palaemon carinicauda | reverse complement strand
TATATATATATATATATGTGTGTGTATATATATATATATATATATACTATATATATGGATAAGATATTATGGCTGGAGAGATACAAAAACTCCCAAGCTCTATACTCACCTGTTTATTTTAACATAAATCTGTTACGCTCGAAAAATAATACACGAGTTCTGAGAATATTGCATAGCTCCCAGATGGCAATATGTGTGAACTCTGAATATCCAGAGGTGTCTTAGTCAACAATGAAAACAAAACTGGATGACTACTTTATAAGAATTATTCAAAAGTAACATGTTACTTTGGTTCTAGTCAGGGATTACGAGCAAGGGCTAGTATGAAATATTGGTGATCGAAATAATACACACTTTACAAATATAAATATATTCTATAAAAAAATATAACAATTATATAAAAAAAAAAATTCACCAAAATTAAATTACTCTAAATATTGAATCTGAACAAAACTTGGACTAAGAAAGAAAATTTTCTCTATGAAAAAAATATACAATCCCTTTTTTCACTAGAAATTAGTTCCTAACAATATTTAATTTTGATACTTAATGAAAATAATTAACACTTTAACCCTAATGATTAACCCCTAAATGAAACTTACATAAATGAAACTGTTACATTTACGTCTTAGATCTCACGAGGTAACTGAACAGCTAAGCAAAATAAATACACTTCCCTGTTTAACCTAAACTCACAGGCCCAGATAGAAAAATATATGTTAAACAAGTACTTACATTAACACACTAGACATGATTCAAACCTCAATGGATTCATCAATGTTGGAATACACTGTACATGATATATGTTAGATAGAAAGCGTTAATCAGGTTTGAGAGTTACACACTTGATGCACTCTAGAGGAGAGGGCGTTGGCTTTCTCAAAGGTATAGGCTGAATATCCTCTGCTGCTTATATATTCCTAGGGCCTATATATTGACTTATTTCCACTAAAACTTTCTGAATATATCATTATCGTGGCTTGGCGGTAAGGCTCTAGCGGTGAGGTTGCCAACGTAGAAAATTGAACAGGGGAACAAACCTTGCTTACAAGAAACCCTCTCTCGGTTAACTCCGCCCACCTCCCTCCTTGAAACAATAAAAAAAAGAGTGAATCTATTTTGAAAAGTTTCATGCATATTCTAACCACGTGAGACATAAAAAGTGGCGTAATACCTCATGTTCATACCTCGTATGGGTCATACACCATACCTAAACGAGTTTACATAAGACTTAGTAACAAAATTTGTGAAATAAAAAGTTAATACTTAAAAATAGCGCAAATTTACATAAACAGAATCGAATGAAAAAATAAAATTAAATGAATAACGAAAGTCTTATGTAATATACATACCTTTACTTAAACCTACATAAAAGGAACTCACCGTACAAGCTGGCTATACATCTCTTAGATACACAAAGGGAATACATGAATAACTGCTTGGTCTGGTAACTGCTTAGACTTCGTATACACCGAGTCCCCTGGAGTTATAACAAGTAAGGTTGGTACTCCAGTTGGGACGTCTGATCATACCTTGATTTCATTAGTAGTGAAGACTAAGTAGTCTGTCCCTGAAATAACTTACTCATGAATGATTTATATGAAATCTCAAGCAGACTGGAATGGGATTTTGCAATATCTTTTGGGTTCGAATTAGTCACATTTGTACAATAGTGTTGATCCTGTAGTTTTTTTTTTTTTTTAATGGGAATCTAGTCAACATAATTGATAGGCGTATCCCTTTCCATGTACTAAGGTACCAAGTGAAGGACAAACCATGCTTCAAAGAGGATTGCAGGCATGCTTATTTGGAGAAGGAGGAGGCCTATCATCTCTGGAATGGTAATATATCAGATTTGTCATAGCATAACTATACTCAGCTTAGAGCTTTTGCTCAGAGAGTTTATGCTCCAACTGAAAAAGAATACAATTTTGCCATAAGAAACCCTTTATGGACAACCAAGGAGCATAAGTGGTTGACTGCCCCTAAATGTGCATTCCATGGTGTAGATGCCGCTGTTCCTTATTTACTTAAATCAAATGGCTCTATCACTCACATTCTAAAGAGAAAGGCAACACTTTTGGCTGATAAGTTTGAGAGAAAGCATAGTAATGAGAAACTCGAACTTCCTCATTCCTGTTTTCCTGAGGCTGAACTAACTAGTTATCTTTTCGATCTCGTTTTTTATAAAGAATGCAGATTTCTTAGCTACAAGGTTATCTGTTATTTTGTGCAAATTAGCAAGAAGAGGAACATTTAGAACTTGTTGGAGAATTGATAATGTTACTCCACTATGTATATGTGTTTGTGGTAGCTCAAGTCCAACTGATTTATTTCCTTTCCTAATTGGCATGCTTTTAGCATATTGATTCTTCAACTGAGGTTATAGCTTAGCTAGTAATACTGATAATAGTTATAATAATATATTTACTCATACGCTAGGCCAGATTCGTATGAATACACACACACACACACACACACACACACATATATATATATATATATAATAATAATAATAATAATAATAATAATAATATATTCACTCATCCACTATATATATATATATATATATATATACTGTATATATATAGATATTTATGTATAATCTTACGAAGCTGGATGTAGTACCCGGTAAATATATTGTCAAATTTCTTGTATGCCAAGGGTATTGATTTTGCTTTTTTAGGTCACCCATCCAGATGCTCAACAACGACATGACGACCATCGGCAAAAACTTTGGGTTACTAGTATTGGTAAGGTTTCCTTTTTCTTTTTCTTTTTTCTTTTTCTAATTAATTTCAAGAAGTGATAAAAAAAGGTCCAGTTGATGAAATGGAAAAAATAAATCGGTGTTCTAAAGAAATCTTTCCTCTGTTTTGCGACCTCTTTTTCACTCAAAATAATGGTCACGAGCGTTCTTATCTTCATTTCCTTTAACTTCTCTTTCCCAGTTTCGATTAAAGGTTTTCTGCTCTAATCAAAACAGGAGAAAAGTGTTAGTGCCATTAGCAAAAATTTCGCTTTATTTGCCCAGACAGCGATGCTTAGCGTCACGGTTTTAATACCATAATGTAGTCGGCCACTAGAATATTATTTAACTTCGTATTAAGTCTGGCAGGTTTTAACACTTGTTCCGCCTTACCGTCATTGTATTTTTGCCTTCTAGTTTTCTTCTTTCTAATTTCATTAATTATTAAACACTTAGTTTTAGAATTTTCAAATATTGCTTTTCTGTGAATATAGTATCAGAAAAGGTAATTTACAAATATATGTATGGATTTTTTTAAATGATACAAACTTGGTATTCCATAAGATAAACTGTTTCCTTCCATTTTATTGAAAAATAAAAATGTCTTCACAATCTATATATATCTTCTTCCCCCAGAAAAATAATCCGATTGTTATAATGGTATGTAATCCATCACATGTGGTAAATATCGAAAAGGTAATTTAAAAAAAATGTTGAATGAAGTAACCAAAACCTATCATGATAAATGTTGGTGGACCTTGAATAATATTGTCTTTTAAGAGAATGTAGAAACTACACTAGTATAAAAATTCATTATTATTTTTCGATAAGACATAATATCACTTTTAGAGGAAATAATTATATGGAAAATATCATGAAGGGAAAGAATAATTTTAGTTGTTGTTCAATTACAGTAATTACCAAGAGCGGTTGATATGGTAGTTTTTGCCTAATATTTTCACATTTAGCAATGTCGTATCAATCATGTTTTTAGAGGAATAAATTTTTAAACTAATCAAGTTTTTAGTATCATCATCTCTTTGGCTTCATGAACCACAAAAATATTCAATGCATAATTCCTATTTTTATAAAAATGTAGCTTCAATATTTATTTGATTAACGTTTTTTCTTACTTCTCAAATCATGAATTACCCCAAAATATACAATACTTTACGTAATTTTTTCACACTAATCTCCTTGTTATATTAGAAATCGTATATTTCATAACATTTCTTTTTGGCAATTATAATAATTATGTTATTAGCTTTAAATTTGTATATCATTTCCTTTAGAAAGAAAAAAGCCTCGCCAAATGTAACTGACTGAAACAAAGTGTGTTTTAGGTAGTTCATACGGAAGGTCGTCAAAGCTTTCCGAGTCCATATATAATTAATTAAGTGAAGGAGAAAAAACAACAACTTTAGTAGACCTTTAATGTATATAGAAATACATGATTAGTTGACTAAGATATATTTCCCTGAGTCTAAAGTTTTTGTTCTTAAGTGAATGAACACAATAAAAAGAAAAAAGTAAAAAGGGGACACTAGAAAAAAGTGTCTACGGCCGAACTTTTCTTCAACAACGGTGATTTATCATCGGAAATGATAGTGTGGAAAAGGGCAAGAGGAAATCTAAAGCGCTTCTTCGGCCCATCCTCAGTGGCGAAAGTTTCCATCTTTATGCAGATTTTAGAGAGGAGGTGGTTATCCTGCCACTTCGAGAAGTCTCCTTCGCAATTTTCTCTTCAGTTTTTCTCGTCACACAGTAAGATAATCCCAATTGTTTTTCTTATAGTAAGACGAACGGGTTCGAAGTCATATATCCATATTTGGTATTTAAATTTGTGTAACATGCTTACGAAGTTTATTGTTTTTATTACACAATTAGTTTCTCAAACTTCAAATATTTCTATCACAGTAATTCTTTTGGTTTGGTATTTCATAGATATCTGCAAAAAAATGATGTAAATACAGAGAAATGTAACATAAAATGTCAAAAATAATATTGATGGTTTGAGATTCTTGAAAGAGAAAGGAAACATTTAAATGATGAAGCTCTCTCACAGTTACATATAATAGTTTGGAGGGATCAAAACACTATGCAGAGACATAATCAATTAATTTGATGCGAAAAATAACCCAGCCATATCTCAGCCTGCAAGGTTCTCCCAACTACGGGTCATGACCCATTATTGGGTAGCCAAGTCCTCCAAACTAAGTCCCACCCTCACCAAAGAAAAAAGAAAAGAAAAAAAAAAATAAATAAAATGACTATCAAGTACATGGCAATAAGATGAATATGAATATATACATAGATCCACCTAGTATCCAAGTCTTATCGTGATGATCAGAACTTCTATTTTCTTGTGAGAGAGAGAGAGAGAGAGAGAGAGAGAGAGAGAGAGAGAGAGATGCAGGGGCGGTGTGGGTAGGGAAATTAACTTGAACGTATAAGCAGACATTTTCTCAAAGCTCAATTAACTTAATCTAAAACTAAAAGGGAAAGAGAATGATATATTCAAACAAATCGAGGAGGTACAGGCAATTGAAAAAAAAAAAACACTAAAGATTCGAATTACAGACATTTAAGAAATCACTAAAGATTTGGTAATGAAGGATTAAAACAGACCAACATACAGTACATGTCCTCCACACTTTTACAAAATTTTGGGGAAAACCCTTCAAATCAAGATATAGATCTACACCTTCAGTATCTGTCAGCCATTTTAGGGGGTATTTTCCAATAGAGAAAAAATCCATTTAAAAGAATAATACGGGTCAATAGATCTTTTTTGTATTTAGGAACCCAGAATCACTTAATAAAGAAAGAAGAGTTAGTCCGACTAACTACTATGCATATCAGAAACGAAGACTCGGATCAACATGATGCTTTAGCACAGAGTGTTTCACACACTCCGCTAATTTTTAACACTATTGTACACTGTCAAATGCGGCTAATTATGGCGTTTACTCTTGACTGTGAAGTCAAAAACCTGCGTGAGCTACTACACATTCGAACAGGTGAGGCGTGACGTAGTAGTGACGTCTATCCACCCACTACCTACACTCCTGGCTTCCCCTACTCCCTTTCCTCCCCTCTTACCCCCCTCCTTATCCCCCTATCTCTTTCTCCTCCATACCTCCCTTACCCCTTCCTCATCCCCCCCCCTCTCTCTCTCTCTCTCTCTCTCTCTCTCTCTCTCTCTCATAAGGGAATGGCTGTTACCTCTCTCTCTCTCTCTCTCTCTCTCTCTCTCTCTCTCTGAGGCTACACGGTATATGAAGCCAGACACAAGTATGACGAATTAATGACAGATTAATAAAAATTATATGCCGAGTAAAGTTTGATCGTTTATGCAAACAATCGTAATCGATGTTCTTGCTTCTTTGACGGTTATACCGCATTTGGTAAATGCAGAAGGTAACAGTGATGAGGAAGATGACCTGTTTGTCGAGAGTGATGAATATTAAAAGTAAAATATGTGGTCAGTTATTTATAGTATTAATCCAGCCATCATATACTCGCTGTCTATTTATGTCTGCAATGACTTCTTAACATATGGCAGCCTTTTCCAAATATTAGAATAAATTATTCATATATTTATCACTTCAATTTCGTTTCAAGTTTTTACTCTGCATCGGATTCCCACTTCAGTTCCACCCTTTTCCTTTCCATCTCTTACACAATTTCTTATAAATGACCAAGCGTCAGCTACAACCTTCATCCCATCATACGTTCAACATAACCTATGGGTATTAGGGTCGCATACTCGTATAACTTTCAATGGTTGTATAATTGTCAAACAAACCTCATACAATAATTAAGCAACAACAAGTTGCGCTGGAACAGGAATGAGGGTCATACATAAAACACCCTACCATACTTAACATATATACATTCGAGTTATCCGCCATTATAGATAAGTCATATGTGTGCATAGCTTCATTTCTTCGTGTGCAGAGAGAGAGAGAGAGAGAGAGAGAGAGAGAGAGAGAGGGGGATTGAGGGAGATGAAAGGGAGGTATGGAGGTGAAAGAGGGCGGGAATAGGGAGTAGGAGTAGGGTAGGAGGGAGGGAAAGGGAGGGATGGTGGTAGTAGGGGAAGGCAGGGGCGGAGTTAGTGGATGAATGGACGTCACTACTACGTCACGCCTCACCTGTTCGAATGTGTAAATGGCTCACGCAGGTTTTTGACTTCACAGTCAAGAGTAAACGCCATAATTAGCAGCATTTGACAATGCACAGTAGTGTCAAAAATTAGCGGAGTGTGTGAAACAATCTTTGCCAAAGCACCATGCTGATCCGAGTTTTCGTTTCAAAGATATTTGCGAAAAACAGTATGTCATAGGGTCTGATATGCATAGTAGTAATATAACTCATTGAAAATGATGGGCAAGACATCAACACCATCATCTTTTTAGTAAAGCCTATCCTAACTTTAGTAAGGAAAGTGTCATTCTCCTGCTACCTTTTACAACAACGTATACTGTAGTGTGCGGCTGGTTTCTCAGTCTTAACCAAGTTAAATTCGAAGAAAAGAAATAGCCTTGATGCCACCATTGATATGCATGTCACCTTATTTTCCTGCATGCCGTACTGGGCAAGGATAACAAAAAATAAAGGCAAGCCGCTCAAGTCACTAATTATGTAAGTCTAATTGCAAATGAATGCAAATTACGCTGTTTACATATACACACAATCTATGTATGTATATATATATATATATATATGTGTGCGTGTGTGTGTATATACACACGCATATATATATATATATATATACAGTATATATATGTATATGTAAATGTATATATATATATATATATATGTGTGCGTGTGTGTGTATATACACACGCATATATATATATATATATATATACAGTATATATATGTATATGTAAATATATATATATATATATATATATTTATATATATATATATATGTATGTATATATATACATATATACATTTATATACATACACACATATATATGTATATATATATATATATATATGTGTGTGTATATATATATATATATATATACACACACATATATATATATATATATATGTATATATACATATATATATATATATATATAGATAGATAGATATTTATATATATATATATATATATATATATGTATATACATATATATTCATATATATAAATATCTATATATATATATATATATATATGTATATATACATATATATCTATATAAATACAGTATATATATATATATATATATATACATATGCAGACAGCGACAAAAGAAGTGTCGCCTACCCAGCTTTACTTTCATCCATATCTTCCATAGAGTTTTGAATAATGTGTCTAAGAGATGGTGGTAACGGGGAAGGGAAGGTTTGCCAATTGAAGCTGTGAGGAGTTTTGAGGAGAGGCAAGAAAACATTTGTTAGAAGGTTAGAGATTTTCTCTGAAAAATTGCTTACATTAATTATAAAAAAAAAAAAAAAATTCTTTACACTTGGAAATTGTTCATTAGCTTAATGTGAAAAAACATTTTGAACATAACAATTAAACAAATATGAGGACATTTAAAACCAATATATATATTAGAAAATAATCAAATAATAGAATTCTCTCTCTCTCTCTCTCTCTCTCTCTCTCTCTCATCTAGATGTAATAAAATTATTTCATGTTTTTACTACTTTCATCATATTCTTCAGGTTATGTAAATATGAAATATCAAAAGGTAATTACAATTTTGAGTCAAGATAAGTAATTTTGTTAAGAGAAAAAAACTGGTACTCTACCCATCGCTAATAAATCTTCCCTGCACTCCCTGTCCCCTAAAAACTTTATTCATTTCTTCCGGAATTCAACGCCCTTCCCCCTTATTCCTTTTGGGGATGTTTCTAACCCCGTTTCCAAATTTTTATCGTCTATAGATTTTTGGGAGTCGGTGGAAAGGGGGTGGCAAAACTTCTTATGCCGCTGACTGTATATTAAAATCAATCAACACAATGTCAGAGGGAATGAATCCCACTATTTTTCCCTGAATAACAGTTTCTCTTGTTCTGATTGCAATACGAGACGCCAGGTCTTGAACTCTGCTGTGTGATGTAAAACTAATTTAGATTTTACTTATTGGTTGATTTATTCCATTGCTATAAATTTATATTCTTATGTTATATATTGTGTATGTCTATTTTCTTATCTAGTTATTTATTCTTTTTAATTTTTTCTATGAACTCCTGCAATTGCTATATTAACTGACAGACGAGAATAGGGTAAAAGCAACCTGGGGAAGTGGAGCGTGGTAGCAGGAAGGGTACGTGGTAAGAAATGCAACTCAAAAATTCTAGATCAACATACATTTAGCAATAGGAACTAGTATGGATGTGAAATGTGGCGATAATGCTAAAAACTCACTTATCTTTTTGATAGTAAATATTTGTTCTACACTTTCATTTGGGAAACTGTGTTTTCCTATATGACAACATAAAGCTGGACAAACGAATATCACATGACTTTTCCTTTATTTAGAGATTCACGTGGATTTTCCTAGCAATTCCTATTGGTAAATGTATATTATGTATTAACCAAATTGAGTTCCACATGACGAAATATAATGGAGAAAGTTTCTTGTTGATGAGCAAGAATTTCAGTCTTAGTATCTTATCATATACATGACCTGGAATTATATCCATTTCTACCTAACATGGCAGAACGGGTTTTCTTCTTTACATAGTTTTCTTCATACGAACCGAATATGGATATTACAATGTATCAAAACTTGTTTTGGATTTCCGTCCCATTCACCTTCAATATTTCTTTGCTTTTCTGTTTATCATTTGTCTCTTTACTGTCTTTCTCACACACAAGGGCTATTCATAAGACAAAGATATTAAAAGAGTTTATGAGGTTAACGAGGGTTTGGCTTCATGGTTACAATCAGCATTACAAAGCTGAAACAATGCTAGTGAAAATGTGAATATTTGTATATGAAGACGTTGGGGAGATGTAAGTCAACTGATAAAGAATATTCAGATGTCATACTTTGATTAATTTACTGTTGTATAGCATTGTTGTGATACGGAGTTCTTCAAAATTTTAAGCCGTGATCCAAGTTTTACTATGACATCATTTCCACGACAAAACAGAAGAAAATAACTGTACAGAATATCAGAAGTATCAAAGAATACAAGGATAAAAACTAAAATTCAAGAACTTTGTGAAAAGGCATTATGATAAAAATTATATATATATATATATATATATATATA
>NC_090726.1:73368922-73388922 GCF_036898095.1 Palaemon carinicauda | reverse complement strand
GGCAAATTTCCTTCTTGAAGGGACAATCATATGCTCGATACTCTTTGTTGGATTTCTTATCAAGGTTTTCCATATTGCCAATAAAACTACTGAAAATTTCAGCTTATAGATCACTGTAAAATGAAACAGCATTTAGTTTCTTTCGGTAAAATCATTTATTGACGACAAATAATGGCCATAGTACTCACAATGGTTTCATTTTATATAAAATTATACAAGGAAGAACAATAATAGGTTATATTATTTCTTTATGTAGTTATTTTTGTCTACAAACATCTGAATAAAACACTTCTGAAGAACAGCATCTTTTTTTCCATAGTGGATCCTAGAATACTTGTGATCCCTAGAAATTTTGTGTAGAGATAATTCTGTCCTTGTTTGAATGCCAAGAAAAATGTTCAGAATTAACCTTTGGATTTACATATCAATACAAATATGTACCTATTGTAGCTTTTTCTGCTGACAATAGGAAAATTGGGATATAGTGAACTTGTCTTGCTGGTCAGGTTATTCCCGCTCTTGTGTATGCTACAAAATTATGCATTAATACTTTTAAATTCATGAAAAATCTGCCACATAACTTTTTATAAGAGCCCAAGAAACTTTACAAATGAAAAATTTGAAGCTAAAGACAAGTTAGCTAACTCAATATCCAAGTTAGAAGGAAATGTATCTAAACATTATTTGTCAGTATAGTAATGTCTTGAATCGATATTTCAACACTTCAATTTAAGAAAGTGCGTGAGACACTAGAACTATGATAACTGAGAGGCGAGGTGAATGAAACTAAACTTTATTAAACAGACATTGAGCTTAAATACCAGGACTTACGAGCCAAAAAGTCACAAAAAAAAAAAAAACTAAACGTGAGCTATCAAATTTATACAGGATATCTTATTAACCGTACAAGGAAGAGTGAGTGATAAGATAAATAGCAAAACCATTACAGTGTTTGAGTGTGTATCAAACACGTTCAGTGCATGGCTCCCCCCTATAAGGGACCTACATGCTCTTGAGAGGTATACTGTAGGCGGGTGATCTGGCAAGAGATATGTCGGTTCTAGGTGATCAATGGAGACCCAGTTTTCGTTGCCACAAATATTAATGAAGAAAGACTTCGAGGTACGATGTGTCAAGAGAAAAGTGCCTGTTTAATGGGGCGTTTGCAGTGGGTTGCTAGTGTCATTACACAGGAAAATGTGCATTGCTGAATGAAGATTTGTCAATACAAGTGGCTTAGCTGGGGGCTTGTAAGTCTGGCGGCATGGAACAGATTTTACCACAACGTGACATAGACATTGGAGATTGTCAGAGGAGGTTACAGATGGAAGAAAATTTGGCAAGGACGACCATTAGGTCACCATACACCATTCGAGCTGCTGAGATAGCCAGGGCGTCTTTAGGAGTAGTCCTTGGTCCCAGGAAGACCCAAGGCAGCTGGGTAAAGCAGTTGCAGTCCTTGCAGTGGGACTTCAAAGCTTCTTTGAAATTGCGATGAAAATGTTCAACCATTCCTTTGGTAGCAGGGTCGTAGGCAGTTGTCTGATGTAGAGTGATTCCGAAGAGATTCCCTAATGATGTCCACAATTAAGAGAGGAAAGTGGTACCCCTGACAGAAGTAATATGCACAAGGATACCAAATATCACTATCCATCCTGAGAGTAAGACAGTTGTATATGAGACAGACGTTGCAGTTTGCATAGGAATGACTTCAGGCTAATGAGGAAGGGGCTGGTGATGTTAAACGGATAACGATGGCCTTGTGATGTGAGCAGGGGACCTACTATATCAACGTTATTGTGGGTAAAATGACGGTGAGGTTCAGGAAAGGTGCCCACTCCTGAATCTATGTGTCGATGTGCTTTTGAAGTTTAGCATGAAGTACAGGGAGGACCAAATCCTTAGAATCCTTAGTAATGTCGTGCCAAATGTACTTCATCTTCAGTAGCTGTGTGGTAGATTGGCATGAGGGATAAGATAAGCCATGATTGAAATCAAACATTTGTTGGCACATGGGAGCATATATTTACGGCATACATCTACTAGTACTGTGCAGTATGTTCTACATGCTTGGTTTTCTGGATTATTTTGTTGGGTTTCGGCCAAGGCATTGTAATCCTATCCCAGGTTAATATCAGCGAATGTGTTTCTTGACAGGGCATTGTCAACGAGATTAATTTTCCTAAGGATGTGTTGAAGTGCGTAATTGTATTCAACCCCAGCAGAGAGATGTTGTGTTTGACTGTCGAGGCATGAAGTCCATGGGAACGATGAAAGGCGTATCTTTCAAGAAGTGTTGAAAATAATGGGCAGCCAAGTGCACTGTCAGCAATTCGCGGTAGAAGATAGAGTAGCAAGATTATGCCTTGGACAGTTTTTTACTGAAGAAGGCCAATGGGCGAGCAAGCCGTTGACCACCTGCTTGAGTACTGCACCAATAGCGACATCTCTGGTATTAGCGGAGAAAAAAATAGGTGCATGTGGTACAGGAAAAGTGAGAGCAACAGCGGTTCTAGGGCATTCTCTCATTGCAGAAGACTGTTTATTCAAGGGGACCTAGTTTCAAGATCATTTGGCTTACCCTTGAGGGAGGCCTAGAGGGTGGTAAGAGTAGTGGTAATTACTGGCAGGGAACGGTGATGATAGTTAATCACACCTTAGTATTCTTGCTGAGATTTGACGGCCAAGGGGGTTGGGAAATTCTCCACGCTTGCTACCTTCTCAGGGAGGAGGTGGATTATTTCAGGAGTGATGGGGTGCCCTAAAAACGATATTTCCCTGGTGCCAAAGGTACAATTTTAGTACCAGACTAAAAGGCCATTATGTTGTAGGCAGTATAACACGATACGCAGGTGACAGAGGTATGCCTCTTTGGAGAAAAAGAATTTAAGTATGTATTCCAAGTAACATACACAAAAGGGGAGGTCCCCTAAGATGTCATCCACGAGGCATTGAAAAGTTGACACAGCATTAAAAAGGCCAAATCATGACTAATTGAAGATGTACGTACCGTAAAGGGTAGTGACGGTGGTCTTGGGGTCGTCTTGTTGATTAATGAGCACCTGATAATATATTCAGAATGTCAACCATGGAGATAACCTTTGCTTTGTTCAAGTAGGAGGTTACATCAGCAATGTTTGGGAGGGAGTAGTAATCCAGTTTTGTCTGCATGTTCAGGTGCCTGTAATCCCACCATGATCACAGAGAGGCATTATTCTTGAGGACTATGTGTAAGGGCCATGACCATGATCTTAAGGACTTTTTACAAAGCTGCATTTCTTACATTTTGGCAAATAAGCAGCTGCCAAATGATCAACATTTGCGTGAATCTGGCAAAATCTGTGGGCCCTTCCATCTTAAAATGGTGATAAACACCGTGCTTGGTGGGAACCGTGGGTGTTTGACGTACATCGTGATGGAAATCCTCCGGGTACAACAAGAGGAGGTGGGCGTAAGCAATCGTGGAGCACTGATGTGGAGAGCGAGGTTTGAGGGAGTGGGTTGGAGAGGTGTTGAGGAGTACGAATCTGAGTTGACTAACCGACGGTGAGGAACATTAACCAGGAGGTGAAAATGAGAGAGGAAATCCGTTCCGAGGATTGGCAACAAGACACTTCTAGTAAAATTTGGCGCTTCCAAACGATAATATGAGGGTTTTATAACCATGAGGAGGTATTACAGATCCGTTGGCAGCTACCATGTGGACGTTGGCAGCTACCATGTGGACGTTGGCAGACTTAGACAGACTACGTCATGCCTTGGAGAGTGGCCTTGGCAGGACTGAGCAGCAAGCACCTATGTTTACAAAAAATTGCACGCCATACCTGCATCATGTAAAAAAAATTTGATTAGTAAGGAAGGAGCCCACCACCATAAGTGATAGCCTACCTACACAGGGTTTTGGACACTGACAACCATTTGCATATTTCTTTGCAGCAACCTTGAATCTGGAGTGGTAGTAGTATAACTGTGGCTAATGGGTGGTAGTAAGTGGCTAGAGAGGTTTTTGGTGGGGCATAAGCAAAGGGTGGTATATATGTGTGGTGGGCGGGTCTGTTGCTGTTCCAGCATATCACGGTGTGAGCGACTACGTCCAGTCACATTCACTTCAGCTTCGGTCGATGCCAAATAGTTGTCCTCTTCATCAGGAAGGGAGGCATTGATGGAGGTCCTAAAGGTGGGGAAGTGGCTGTCCATAACGGAGTCGACTTTGATCATCAGGTCTTTCATGTGCGAAATATCGATGGACGCGTTTACAGGCTCATGTAGACGACGTACCCAAAAAGAGCCATCTGCAGCAGGTTGCAGGCGAGTTATACTAGTCATTTCCGTAAGGGTGAGGATAACCTCTTGGTCCTTCAATGGTTGTTGAGAAAGCTGAAAAAGTTTGGCTCTACGGGCAGCTGGGGATTGTGAGTAAAGCTCCAGAAAATATGCTTTAAGGGCGTCGTACGCCAATCTGATATTTCTGGGATAGTCTGCTTGGGGATTGCTGCGAGAACATAGTCTGCAATGGTGCTTGACTGAATCATGCCCTCATTACAAAACTGGACCTCAGCGTCCTGAAACTAGGCGAATACCTATGTACTGGAGAATAGCTTGAGTTTTGGCGTTGATATTAAAGTCAGTGTAAGAGGGTGGCATCACCATACAGTAAGACACAGCAGTGAGGGGGAAGGCAGGAGGGAGCTGGACACGCTGGTGGTCACCAATGCATGAGGTGCCAGTTAGTTTATAACTGAGAGGCTAGGTGAATGCAACTAAACTTTAATAAACAGACATCGAGCTTAAGTACCAGGACTTGCGAGCAGGAAAGTAAAAAAAATTCAAGCAAAATTAGAAATTATATATCAGGTTTATACAGGTTGGTTTGTTAATATTGCAAGGAAGAACGAATGATAAGATAAAAAGCAATATCATCATAGTGTATATGCGCGTATGAAATACATGTGGTGCAATAGAAACCCAACAACGTTCTTGATTTATACTCATTTGGTGTACAAAGCTCCCCTTATATCACTATACCTGCAATACACGGAGAGGCTACAATTTCATCTGCCTTTAATCAGGACTGAGGTGATTGGCAACAAATACAAAGATAGAAAATATTTTGACTCGTAAATTCAATGAGTCAATGAAGAGTAAAGTGCAAGATAGCTATAAAATGGCAAATATGATAAATGCAGTCACTCTTGGACATAAAATAATTTTCTCCCCTTGTTTTTCCATTCTGGAGAACTAAATGCAAATAACTGCAGCAGGGAGTCATACATCTCAAAGTTACAAAAGGTCTGTTTTACCGAAATGCCTCTCCAAAAAGAAGTTACATACATTCATAGAGAAACCTTTAGTGCTATATAAGTTTAGACTTATATGTTTGATTTTTTTTCTTGTATTGGAAAAAATAAGCTATGAGCAATATCTCCCATATATATTGTTCCCTCCACTGGATTATCATGTTCATCGACCATGAGCTTATGGTTTTCTCAATATATTTCACCTTCCAAGCGAAGTCAGTAGAAGGATAAAACTCAAAGATAAAGTTCCTCATATTAAGATGGTCTCATTCACCTTCATTATTCTTTTGCATATTTCTGCTGTAACCTTTTAACACCGTGGCTTTATGTTTATAGTATTTCATTTTAATGTTTTTTTTTTTTTTTTTTTTTTTTTTTTTTTTTTTTTGGTCCCGTTGGCTTTCTTCCATTCTCAGTTTAGACTCTCTTTTGTGGATAAGGTTATTCTATGATTAACCAAAACCAGTTTTGTAGATGTATATAATAATAAAAAAATAAAACAAGTATTTAGAGGCGTATGCTTTATGGCTAAAATAAACCTTTCATCTCATTGTGCTTTTAAAGTGCTCTTGATTATTCCGATTAATCAATATGCATTTCAAAATTGTAACAGAATTTAATTATATTCCATTGCGTGGAATGTCCTCCCTAAATGGGGTAGTGCCGTCAATTGACCTCTTACGGTTCACTGTAAGTGTTAATTAAGGGTCTGAAGCGTTCCTTCGGCCCCTATAGCTGCATTTGCTTTATATCCTTGTGCGTTACTTCTTTTTCCTTTCTTCCATCCTGCTCTTCATTCTCTTCTAACTTTTACCTCGTAGTGTAACCAGAGTTTTACCCTAGATGCGCTTGAGCACTGAAAGGTCTCACAGGCTCCAGCCCGGGCTATGTTTCCGAAAACAACATTCCAAATCCAAATCTTAGGAGACTCAATGTTTCGATTTTTGCTTTCCCAGATCTCGAAAAAAAAAAGTAGAGCAAAGATACATACAATTAACATTTTAGATTACTTAAGAGTTAGCCTAGTAGAAAAACAGCAAACTGCACAGTGAAAGAATGTGACGAAAACACAAGCCGAAAAAAAAAGAAAAAAAAAATAATGTTAGCAAGAGATAATCAAGCGGAAAATATCCCATCGATGAACTGTGATCTATTATCGGAAACGACAGTCTTGAAAAAACTGAAGAGAGTTTCAAAACACTATTTTTGCGTCCTCGTCGGTCCTCAAAATCTTCGTTTTTGTGAACCAGATATCTTGAAGATGGAGACTGTCGTTTCGTCTCAATGGCTTTCGAGATTTCTTCGTTCGATCCTGTCTCATGGAACATGGTATTTGCTATGGCCAGTTATTTTAAAACGTAGATTATGTCAAATCTACTTCAATGTTTTAATCCCTTATCAATCAACTTCGCATCGAAAGTCGCAAAACAGTAACAGCGACAGAAAATAATAGCCAGCGAACATAACAATAACGATATTAAAAAAAAAAAAAAAAAAAAAAAATCATAATATTTACAATGTTTTACAATATTCATAAAATATTCAGCGTTTGATAATAATAATTTATACAAAATATTAAAGTAATTTAGGACTAAGATTTATAAGTCATTGTAGATATGAGACTCAGATGACGACATGAAACGACGAATTCCTTAGGTTGGTGACAAACTTCCAAATAATAATAATAATAATAATAATAATAATAATAATAATAATAATAATAATAATAATAATAATGTCGACATCTCAAGATCTCTAGGTATATCTAGGGTAACGTCTGGACAATATTAATCAACATATTCGAGTGTTTGAAGGGGAACAGCTGTTGCAATTCCTAATTCCTGCCGACTCCAAAGTGGCAGTGAATATCGGCAATGTATGAATAAATAGAGCTGCAATAAACCTCTGTTAGAGGTGAAGGCGATAGTTACATTCCCTTTTGCTGAATTGATTGTTTATAGTAATTCGATTTCTGTCAATCTGACAAACATAATAGGCCCACTGTCCTATTGTATTTTGAGGAACACACAACCAATACAGTTAAACGGTGTCAATCCTTTACTGATAGATGATTTTTTTTAGAGAATAATTGTTGTGCCTAAGCACAACTATAAAAAAAAAAACTTTTTTTTTAATTTTTTCAACTGCGATATTAACACATATCGGAAGAAGTAAATGTTATTTCTAGTTACCTCAATAGTATACTCAAGACAATAAACAACTACCCTTTAAGTAAGTAGTACTAAAATTTTCAGGAATCTATATAACTAGACAAAAACGAGAATACGAATGAATTCAAAGCTATTTTTTAAAACATTGATATCGAATAGGGGTATTAAAACGAAGGTGTTTCCCGCCACCATCCCAGGAGTAGAACCCATAATACTGAAACAATATTTAGCAAAACAATTTATTCTCGTGCTGTTCATATATATATATATATATATATATGTGTGTGTGTGTATATATATACATATATATATATATATATATATATATATATATATATCTACCTAGGTCGAAACCAACCATGCCACGAGAGGCCATAAAAGAAATTGGAACCTAACGCTACCCAGCTGTCAAGGATTTACCTGGCGAGACATCAGTCTCTTACCATGGAGTTTTACCCGATTTCCCGGCCCACCACGTGACACAATTGGTAGTAATTCGACCTGGCCTTTCATTAGAAGGGGCCAGCGTTCGATCCCAAGTATGAGGTAGAAATTTATTTCTATTTGAACACGATGTTGTGTTGATATTTATCCATATTGACTCATTAGGGGTAAATTGAATGAATTACTACCAATTGTGTCACGTGGTGGGCCGGGAAATCGGGTAAAACTCGCTGGTAAGATACTGATGTCTCACCAGGTAAATCCTTGACAGCTGGGTAGCGTTAGGTTCCAATTTCATTTATGGCCTCTCGTGGCATGGTTGGTTTCGACCTGGCCTTTCATTAGAAGGGGCCAGCGTTCGATCCCAAGTATAAGGTAGAAATTTATTTCTATTTGAACACGATGTTGTGTTGATATTTATCCATATTGACACATTAGGGGTAATTTGAATGAATTACTAACAATTGTGTCACGTGGTGGGCCGGGAAATCGGGTAAAACTCGCTGGTAAGAGACTGATGTCTCACCAGGTAAATCCTTGACAGCTGGGTAGCGTTAGGTTCCGATGTCTTTTATGGCCTCTCGTGGCATGGATGGTTTCGACCTGGCCTTTCATTAGAAGGGGCCAGCGTTTGATCCCAAGTATGAGGTAGAAATTTATTTCTATTTGAACACGATGTTGTGTTGATATTTATCCATATATATATACATATATATATATATATATATATATATATATCTGTGTGTGTGGGACTGTGAAATTCAGATTTCACAATAGAATTTAATCATCCTATTATATGGTTTTCCATAAGATTTATAAAAAAAAATAGAGCATTGAAATGATAGAATTGCTTTCTTTGCTCAAAAGCTGTATATATATAAATGATACCTAATTTTTGGCATTAAAAGATGGTGGAGATTGGACCAGATAAATTACCTTAAGAATACATAATTTTGTTGTCAGTTTCTTCCAAGATCCTTCAACGAAATAGTAATTATCCGAATTCATGTTTTCTTAGCACAACCTTCATACTGCTGATTAGTTTAATATTGTTTCTTTTTTTTTTTTTACTTTTGCTTTCATTTATATAGAAAAGACAATAATTTTCTGTCTCTAAACTTAAGATTTTAGATAAACAGTGTTGATGAAGAGAAATATTATTTTATAGTGTAGACCTTACATCATTAAAATAACGATTATCGTTGTTGTGTTTGGTATCAATGAGAGCGACACGCTATATGTCCGGCTATAACTCCCATTAGTAATAATTGTTTAAGGAAACAGAACATATACATTTTAGGATAACATTTATAACAATCGTTTTCAGTGAATATAGATACTTATGAAGTATAAAACTGCATAAAGTGAAGAACGCTTAAGCCGCTGACAATAGAACCGTTAAGAAGCAAGTTCAGGGGGCGTACAAGGGTCTCTTTGGGTGGGGGAGGGGGGGGGGGGGTGGAGGGGGGAGATTGAGAAGTCACTGACGACAGGTGTCTGGAGGTCCTCCCCCGCATTTTTTTTTTTCCGAAGAATCACCCTTAAATGCAATTTCCGGGCATTTTACAATGATTGCAGCAACTAAAAAATCATATTTTTTGGGGACGATTTTTATGTGACTGATTACAATTTGCATAGAATAAATATCATGAAATACCTGTAGGCTTAATTGATCAATTTACCAAGAACATAATGACGATGTTGATTCTTAGCAATAAACTCATTCCCAATATCGATCAAAAAAGGACTATAATTTTTCTAACAATACAATGTTTTTACTCAGAATTTATATCTATCATTTGCTTTTCAGATGAAATTTCATCTTTAAATTTTTGACTCCGTTTATATTTTTAATTTACATAAATTTCGACATTATAGAAGACAATTATCTAATATTTTATTTGATTGTTAGGTTATTTGATTGAGTTTTAATCTATGATAATAATATATGAATATGAGAATATCACAAACCGAATACTTCATAAACTAGAGAATACTTCATTGGTCATAAAAATCAATATTGTTGAAATGCCTTTTTAATTTGCGCTAAGATATATATATATATATATATATATTATATATATATATATATACGGTATATATATATATATATATATATATATATATATATATATATATATATATATATATACATATATACATATATATATATATATATATATACTGTATATATATATATATATATATACATATATATATATATATATATATATATATATATATATATATATATATATATATATATATATATAATATATAATATATATATATATATATATACATATGTGTGTGTGTGTATATATATATATATATATATTTATATCATATAAAATATAGGAGAGTCGTTAAAGAGGCGATGCTCTCGACACTCCTACTGTACTGTAAATAGTGCGCCGAATCGCCACCACGAGGCGCCACCAAGCCAATCTTTCGTTTTTAGCTCTGCTGTTATCCCGTGTTATCTCTCGCTATTTTGGAAGTATTTACTCGCTATGATGTCTTCACCAGCCTCATCAGCTTCTGGAAAGTCAAGTAATATCTTTGAGTTGTGTAAATGTAAGCTCTTGCCAGTTTTACTTTTCGATTGAGATCGCAATTAACGTAACAAGAGCTGTTGCCAGCCGCATAGCGCCATGGGCGCACTCGTTCTTCTTGTTCATTTAGTTAGCAAGAACGATTTCCCGGCATTTTTTCACTTTAATAACTTTAGCTATTTAGATATTTAGCTAGGGAATTTTATATTATGTCATTGTTGTCATGGATTTGGCTATTCATGATCGAGCCTCACGAGTGCTAGGCTTCCTAGCCTAGACACCTACACACTTCATGCATGATATAACCTTCCTGGTAAGGTTTTATTGAAGCTCAGGCACTATTTTATACAATTAAGATATTACTGCATAACATTTTCCTCTTCCAAGATAGTATACAAGAGAGTTTTGGTGAACGATTCTCTATGCTCCTAGACTTAATAGCCTAGGGGCTTTAGTATACTTTCTTATATGTCCCTTATTGCTCTTGTATTGTCTTTTAAGGGGAGACTGACACCTCCTATACCTATCAAGTCGATACTATCTCTAACGAGATCTAAGAGCAATTCCCCTTCCCTTTGATCAACTTAGGCTACCCTCAGTTAACTTTGCTACGAACTGTGTTCTGGCAAAATTTACTGTGGAATTTCGTCTCTTTCTCTTAACCACTGACACGGTTTTGATTTGAGAATGGAACATCAGAGTATAGTCTGTTTTAGGCATCTTACTGTCTTGGTGAAATGGCTTCCCAAGTCAGGTTAAGTTGCCGTTCAGGAGGCTAGACCTCCCTAGGCCATACTGGAGGTTATTGTATATCAATTCCTCCTTCCTCGGTCTAGCAGACAGTCCTGTACTAGTGGTTCTTAGACTGAAGAAATGATTTCTTCCTTGTTTAAGATCACTGGTACGAGATTCTGTTCTCTAGTGAGATTGTGTCCTATGGCCGCTTTCTCACTTGACTAACCTATCCTGGGGAAATGATTTCTCCTATTAAGGTTACCTTATGAGATCAGAATCCTTCAAGTTAGGTAATGCTCTAGGGTATTACCTAACTTATAGGACTTTTACCCTTTTCCCACTGTCTCTTTTGTGTTGGATGAACCATCACCCTTCCTGGCCGTTATTCTACATTTGACCCTATGGGTAATCTATAGAATTGGCCTAAGGTTCCCTGTCTGCTGCCGGCTGGGCCGGTTGCCGGCAGGTACCCTCATATCCTTGAGTGTGCTCTCCAGTCCTCCTTGGACTACCTTCCATACCCCATATGGATGGGATATGGTTGAGTCGAAGCCCGAATATAATTCCCCCTTCCACTTGAATCCCTCATTCGGGATGTAGGCTGGCAAGGCTGAGCCTTTGCCGTCCACCATCCTCTCTTTCTCTCTGGCTTTCCATATACTGGGCAGGCCGCCGGCAGCCATTAGCTGTCGTCGGCCATGTTGGGTGTCTGTCGGCCGGTAGTTACTCTGCCGCCACTTGTCGTGGGTCTCACTGATCGACAACCCAACGACAATGAACATACTATGACCGGCTGCCGGCAACTGATTTGTCGGCCGGCAGTGAGCCACCCAAAAGTTATATGATTGCCACCGGTTGCCGCCGGGTCCTACTTGATAGAAGGATCCTTCAGCTGCCGGCGGGCGGAGCGGCAAATGCCGACCTGCCGCCCACTACTTTGAAGACAGTATCTGTTTTCAAGTAGCCCAGAATAGGTCCGGCATATGCCGGCAAGTCCGGCAAATGCCAGCAGGCCCGGCATGTGCCGGCGGGCCCGGCATGTTCCGGCGGGCCTGGCATAAGCCGGCGGGTCCGGCAGATGCCGGCAAGCCCGGCAATACTGGCGGAATGCCGGCGCCAGTCATTGCTGTAGCCCAAAAGTTTTCCAACCTACAAGTGGTTCATGGGCAGCCAATTGTAAGACCATCACTTTTAGGGAGTGATTCTCCCTACCAATTAATGGTTATTACCCATTAATTTAATCCCCTATATTGAACATGGAAGATTGTGTTAAGAAGACACCTTATATCCAAGGATATTATCTTCCCCTTGAATTCAATATGAACCTATCGTTCAATATTGGAGGAGGTCATAGCAATGGGCTGGACAGGAAACACATGTAGGTGTCTTTCCTACTTTCTAGCTTACTCTATCCAAGCTAATATTAATTAAAAATTAATTAAATATTAATTAAAATATGTATGCTGAAATCTGAGAATTTCACCGAATACTTATAGCTTTTTTTTCTTTAAAGGAGGAGCATCCCGTGTGCGGGAAAAACTTTTGCAGGGTCCGTAGTAAGAGCTTCTACGGACATGGCATGTGCAGGGCCCATGCTCGCTGCGCAGTCACCAAAGGGGCTCTTAAGAACTGGGACCCACAGGTATGTACCGTTTGTGACAAACTGATTAAAGAGGCTTTTGATGATCAAAAGTCTACTGAGTCTAGGGATGCAGCAAGGGACACGCTGCGAAAATGAGTCAGGGTTTTCAGAAGAACACCTCTGGCCCATACCTTCCTAATGAGAAGATGAGGGATTGTCTCTTCCCTAATGCATCTGCGGATGCAATTGTTCCCCAGGCTCAACTTGAGATCCCCGTAGTTCAGATTCCGGTAGAACTTGACGTTTCGGATGCCTTACAGAGCATCCAATTAGAGGACAACAGATCTGTTGTCTCGGAGGAGACTGAGAACAATCTCCTAGTGGATGAACTGGAGCAAGAGGATGAGATACCTCCTGAGACTGAAGTCGAGAAAACCGAAAAGATTTCGGTATCGTCTACAGCGGTGACTGAACCGACGCCTTCGACTTCCTCAACCGCACCCCAGTTGGATTCCATTACAAGTGCGCTACACTCGCTACTGTCCATGGTGCAGGTCATTCTGAAGAAATCATCCGAGAAAGAAGCATCTTTCTGGACGGAGATTCATCAGCTAGTTGTGTCACGTTTAGCCCCGAAGAAGCTAAACGTCAAGGACTTCCCCGCCTTCTCTGACGTTAACCCAAGGAGGTACGCAGAGCATATGCCTATGTCAGGGGGGAAGATCTTCCTCTCAGAGAAACTGGGAACAGTTCCAGTAGAGGAAATCGAGTTTTGGCCTAGTAAAGGGGCCTGTCCGGATTGCTATGTCCGTCTGAGGACGGAACCAGCATCCAAGGAGGAGACAGAGCTGAAGGAGACGATTGTCCTTGAACTATCTAAGGCACAGGCCTTATATACAACCACCTTGAAAGAGAGGGCCTTTACTAGTTCCAAGGTGCCGGCTCTCAGCAAAAAGCACCCATCCTTTATTGCTGACCCCAAACGTGCCTTCCCCTTTATGGACAAAGGGTTTAAGGCAGCCTTAAAGGCAGTTGAGGCAGGGAATCCTTGCCCTAAACTTGAAGTGTGTAGACCATTTTCCCTCGCCTTCCCTTCAGATGATAAGAATTGGAATGATGTCCACAACACCTTCACAGTTGGGAAGCTAGAGGCAGATATCGCTGGACAGCAGTTCAATGAAGATCTCCTGAAGCTGTCAAAGTTTCTCCTGCGCAGGGAACAGGAGACTAAGGAACGTCTTGCTGCTTCCATGTCTCTGCAGACTGGCTTAGAGACTATGGCAAGCATCCCAGACACCCCAGATATGTACATGGTCTTTGCCAAATCTCATTCGGCAACAGTCACCAGGGATTTGTACAATTTTATTAAAGCCAGAAGGGCTTATAGGGAGTTTGTGTTCGCTTCTGATATAGTGAAGCACGAATCAAGGAAGCTGATAGCTTCCAATATCTGGGGAAAAGACCTCTTCCCAAGTGAAGTGGTAAAGAGGTCGTGGATAAAGCCGCTTCGGAGAATAGGAATCTCCTCTCCAAATGGGGCTTGTCCTCTAAAAGGATATCTTCCGCTGATGAGGGTCCCCAGTCGAAGAACAAGTCAAAACGACCAAGAGTGCCCTCTCGGCCAAAGCAACAGCAACAGCTTCCCATGGCCACGGTGCCCCAGACGGTGGCACAACCAACCACCACCTTTCAACTGGTGCCCCAAACGCTGGCGACCCAGTCGCCCGTGTTCACACCAGTATTTGAAAGGCAATCAACTACCTTTAAGCCGAAGTCTCGAGGTTCCTTCCGAGGATCCTTTAGACACCCCTTCAGAGGTAGGGGCAACAAAGGTGGACGTGGCCAAGGAGGCAAGTCCTCCAACCAACACTCCAAGTGAGATGCTGCCGGTAGGAGGGAGACTTCTCCACTTCCTGGATCGTTGGACCTTCGATCCCTGGGCCCACAGCCTAATCAAGAAAGGACTAGGGTGGAGTTGGAGCTCAACTCCACCAAACTTCCCTCAATTCTTCCAACACTCAACCCCCGTACTGGAAGAAAATGTTCAGGAATTCTTGAACAAAAGAGTTATACGGAAGGCAAAGTCCATGAGATTTCAAGGAAGGCTATTTTGTGTTCCGAAGAAGGATTCGGAAAAGCTCAGAGTCATTCTGGACTTATCACCACTCAACAAGTTTATAGTGAACCACAAGTTCAGAATGTTGATGCTTCAGCACATAAGGACCCTTTTGCCCAAACGGGCATTCACAGTCTCTATAGACATGACGGATGCATATTGGCACGTTCCAATGAACCGTCAAGTTTCCCCCTACCTAGGGTTCAAACTACAGAAAAGAAAGTACGTTTTCAGAGCCATGCCCTTCGGCCTAAACATAGCCCCAAGGGTATTCACAAAGCTTGCGAATGCAGTCATTCATCAACTACGCCTGAAAGGAATCCAGGTAGTAGCCTACCTGGACGATTGGCTGGTGTGGGCAACATCCGAGGAAGAGTGCATGCAAGCCTCCAAGGAAGTGATCCAGTTCCTGGAACACTTAGGATTCAAGATCAACTTGAAAAAGTCTCGGCTTTCTCCAGCTCAAAAGTTCCAGTGGCTAGGTGTCCACTGGGACCTACAGTCACACTGCCTTTCCATTCCATCAAAGAAGAGGAAAGAGATAGCAGGATCTGTCAAAAGACTCCTTCAATCCGACAGGATATCAAGAAGGCAACAGGAGAGAGTGTTGGGGTCCCTCCAGTTTGCCTTAGTGACAGATCCAGTATTGAGAGCACAATTAAAAGATGCATCAGGAGTTTGGAGAAAATAAGCATCAAACGCTCGAAGAGATCTACAAAGACCGATACCAATTCGTCTGCGATCACTGCTCAAGCCATGGTCGGAGGCCAAGAACCTAAGAAACAAGGTACCCTTGAAACCACCTCCTCCAGCAGTCACCGTTCATACGGATGCATCGAAGGAGAGGTGGGGAGGTCATTCTCATCATCAGAAAGTCCAAGGAATCTGGTCTCCCCTCTTCAAGTCCTTCCACATCAATTTTCTGGAAGCCATGGCAGTTTTTCTATCTCTGAAAAAGCTGAAACTTCGCTGCTCAATCCACATCCGTTCGGTTTTAGACAGCGAAGTAGTATTGAGATGCCTAAATCGACAAGACTCGAGATTGCCTCACATAAATCAAGTGATATTGGCCATCCTTCGTCTAGCCAAGAAGAAGAGATGGCACTTGTCAGCAGTCCACCTTCAAGGGTTCTGCAATGTGACAGCAGACGCTCTATCCATGGTCAACTCGATAGAGTCCGAATGGTCTCTAGACGCAAGATCATTCTCTTTCATATTACGCAAAGTCCTAGGACTGCAGATAGACCTCTTCGCAACGAGCGACAACAAGAAGCTACCCGGTATGTAGCCCCGTACGAGGATCCTCTAGCGGAAGCGATAGATGCAATGTCCATAAATTGGAACAGATGGTCCAAGATCTACCTGTTCCCTCCAACCAACCTTCTGTTGAAAGTCCTCGACAAACTGAGATCCTTTTGGAGGACAGCAGCAATAGTGGCCCACAAGTGGCCCAACAGCGTTTGGTTCCTTCTGATAACAGAACTACGCCTGAAGCTGATCCCGTTGCCGGAACCAGTTCTGACTCAGCAAGTGCAAAAATTGACTGGCTATGCTTCATCAGAGAAAACCCAGAACCTTCATCTCATGATTTTCTCGCCCTAGCGGTCAAGAAACGGTTTGGGATTTATAGAGACAGTATTAACTTCTTAGAAGAATACAAGTCAAAGTCAACAAGAAGACAATATGAGTCTTCCTGGAAGAAATAGGTGGCCTTTGTCAAGGCGAAGCATCCTGAGGAGATTTCTACGGATTTCTGCTTGTCCTTCTTCAGCCATCTGCATGAACAAGGTTTAGCAGCTAATACGATTACTACATGTAAATCCGCCCTAGCCAGACCAATACTATACGCCTTCCAGGTAGACTTCTCTAATGAAATCTTCAACAAGATTCCTAAAGCCTGCGCTAAACTTTGGCCTGCAGCTCCTCCAAAGCCCATTTCATGGTCTTTGGATAAAGTTCTTCACTTAGCATCAACCCTGAACAATGAAGATTGCTCGCTGAAAGACTTGACTCAAAAGGTGATATTCTTATTTGCACTAGCCTCAGGAGCCAGAGTTAGCGAAATAGTGGCCCTCTCGAGGGATGAGGGCCACATTCAGTTCACAGACAGCGGAGAACTGAACTTCTTTCCGGACCCGACGTTTCTCGCCAAGAACGAGCTGTCCACTAAGAGATGGGTTCCCTGGAGAATCTGCCCTCTGAAGGAAGAAGCATCCCTCTGCCCAGTGGAATGCTTAAAGGTCTATCTTCGTAGAACTTCAGACTTTAAGGGAGGTCAGCTTTTCAGGGGAGAGACTTCTGGTTCAACGTTATCCTTGAAACAGATAAGGGCGAAAATCACCTATTTTATATGCAGAGCGGATCCAGACAGTACACCCGCAGGTTATGATCCGAGAAAAGTTGCCTTGTCTATGAATTTCTTTCAGACAATGTCGTTTGAAAGCCTGCGTGCTTACGCTGGTTGGAAGTCTTCCAGAGTTTTCTTCAAACACTACGCGAAGCAATTACAAGAAATAAAGTTTCATGTGGTAGCGACAGGCAGTGTTATAAAACCTGCCGCTTGATTACTGCGAAGAACAGTGCACTAATTGGGACTTTTAGTGAAGGGTGTACATGATAGACTTTTAAGGTATATCATGTTAAGTATTGTGTTTAGGAAGACACTATAGACTGTTCTATCTATACAGGTGACATCAAGCATAATAAGCTGACACAAGTGCCAGGCATTCTTATATGCACAGTGTTCCTAGTAATAACAGCATACATAGTTAAATATTATATTTCCCTTTGAGTGGCTAATGTTTCCTTTTCAGGTGAAACTTATTTATTTTCTGTTATTACTGTTTATGCTTTACGCAGAATTGTTCAGCGTAAGATGTAATTGATTACAACCATGATTTCTATTTTTGTAATAAACAATAGAAGGAATCTTTGCGTCTCTTTCGCCTCAAATATTCAAAATTATGTATAAATCAGAGCATCCTTGATTCTCTTAATATTTAAGGAAATATTGGGGAACTATGGTTTCTACCATTCCAAGCAAACAGGTAAGAACTGATTGTACTAACTGTTTATCTTACTGATTTAAGGTTTCCTACATGGGTACAAACCTGTCTGTCTCTTTATATCTAGACTTGGGAGGATTCAGTAACCTATACAGGACTATACCATCTAAGTACAAACTAGGCTTTACATATATAATGACACTAATATACATACTGTTTGCTAGATTGTTCCTTGAACTCACAATCCTCGGGTTTTTTTCCTAAAGTCTACCTAGACTTTTCCCTGTAGGAGGCAGGAAGAACTGACATATTTTATGATCAGTTAATTGATGTATAACGGTAACATCAAGTGTCTCTGGTCCAGAAGACCAGATAGGAAATATTTATCTCGAGATAACGGCACTATTGAAAATCCACAGATACATTAATGCTCTGGTAAAATTCCATCAGGACGACATGGCCTGAGCCCAAAAAACGGATTTTGAGGGAGGCGAAAAATCTATTTTTGGGTGAGGTAGCCATGATGTCCTGATGGACCCACCCTCTTTTTTACCAAAGGATAATGAATCCCTCCCTATGGTACTGTATCTGCAACACCTACAAAGCTACGAAGAATGGCTTGGTGGCGCCTCGCGGTGGCAATTCAGCGCACTATTTACAGTACAGTAGGAGTGTCGAGAGCATCGCCTCTTTAACGACTCTCCTATATTTTTGCCACTTTTCCCCTCTCAAAGCGAAAACGCTATTGGGGGTATAGATAGCTATGAAACGTGTCAAGAATACATCCTCTGATATACGCGATATCCCTTTTTAGATTTTAAGGGATATTCGCTCCAGGAGTTAGAATTCTGGATACCTTTGGTAAATTCTCTGGGATATATCACTGTAGTCAAATATACCTAGGAAGCTACTAATGAAGGAACTTCCACCAGGACGACATGGCTACCTCACCCAAAAATAGATTTTTCGCTTTGCTCAAAATCCGTTTTATATATATATATATATATATATATATATATATATATATATATATATATATATATATGTGTGTGTGTATATATATATATATATATATATATATATATATATATATATATATATATATATATATATATATATATTCCACAATGTATCAAAAATTAAATTCATTTAGCTTTGGAAGGGACCATCTCCCTTCCTCTTCAGAAAACAAATGGTTATAAATTTTTTAAAAAGAGGTACAGAAAAGTTCGTAAGAGATGAAAAGCCCGTTGCAGTCTTAGCGAATATTAACAGCATTTCACGGTGGTTAATATTCGCTAAGACTGTAACGGGGCTTTTTATCTCTCACGAATTTTTATGTAGGCCTACCTCTTTTTCAAAATTTTCAACCATTTGTTTTCTGAAGAGAAAGGGAGATGGTCCCTTCGAAAGCTAAATAAATTTCGTTTTTAATACATTGTGGGTTATTTTATTTATCATAAATACACGGAAAAATGTGTATTTGAATGTTTGTATACACACATATATATATATATATATATATATATATATATATATATATATATATATATATATATATATATATATATATATATATATATATATATATATATATAATGGCATTTTCGCTTCCAGAAAGCTTGAGGTTTAGTAGAAAGGCGAAGGAAAGCAGATAATTCAGCATTTGGACTGTTTATTTGCTAAGCTTTCGGGAACAACATTTCCCATCATCGGAGCTAAAAAAGTGAAAATAAAACACAAATCAATAGACGCGGTTAAGGCTCGACTGGACCATGGATATCTTTTGTATTGCAAGATGAGTAACATTGTTCCTAATTTTGTGAAATTTAATCTTTATCGTTCTTCTCTTTATGATAGTGATTTTTACATGTCTGCAGTTTTGAAACTCTTGGATATGGAAATTAATCTAAAGACAAAATCTGTTGCCCTCTTACAGTCCCACGTGTCGTTTATAACGTCAACTTTTTATGAAAAAAAAAAAAAAACATCTTTACTTGAAAATTTTATTTCAAATCTCTTATAAAACGTAACATGTCTAAGTTTATTTCCGATACAAAATCACTACATAAACGTACACTTTTGAAACTCGGTA
>NC_090726.1:73358922-73361422 GCF_036898095.1 Palaemon carinicauda | reverse complement strand
TCTTTGATGAAATTACTTCATGCGAGAGAACTCCATTTGCAGGGTTCATTTAGAAAGAACGTTAGGACAAGGTTTTTACTTGGAGACTCCGTGTTTGGACAGACAGACAGACGGACAAGCAGAGGAGGAGACTAACAGATACACACGCAGAGAATAATTTTTAGAAGTTTCATGGTTGCGACAATTAACATTTTCACTGTTGGAACCTTAAAACTATTTAGGAAAATTTGCAGTACAGAACTGCATATTAAAAGAAATTCTATCTTGTATCTAACAATGCTGAACATTAAAAATCACATTAACTGACAACCTTTTTGCTAATCATTGGCACTCCAATTGAAATTAACTCAATCATAATTAACCGAAAATTTCTTTTTAATGTTGATGATCTTTCGTCGAGAATTTCCGATTCTATTCAAATAACTACGGTATTTCAATTAACACTGTAGGATACACAAGGTAGGCAAAATGAATGTGAATAATATTCTTTTTTTCTTTTTTGGAGATAATCATGAAATTCAGAAGCTGAATTCGAACTGCCCTTTCAGGAAATATAGCAAACAGGAAAAGGTATAGTATTATTTTCAAGAACCTGAAGAATACGGCAAATTTATATAATTCAACGTCATTTATGGATGGAAACCTCATAATGCAATTATTGAATATTATGCAGGTGAATATATACTTTATAAGAGATAGATATTGTGATGCTATGAAAATGACTCATGTCCATCTTCCAATCTCCACAAGTTAAACCACGAACTCAACCCTAGAGTAGATACATTTAAGTTCCATGAAAATAAATCAAGATTTTTTCATGAAAATAAGTATGAAAACCTCAAAATTTCTTAACATTATTAATTGTGAATTGTTTGATAAACTATATTATTAAATAAAATTACTATGAAAAAGGGAATATTGAATTAAGGGGAAAATTAAAAACAGAAAAAAAGAAGTTCCGGTGTTTATATAACCCGAAGTAATTGATTGCATAATAAAACATTCATAAACAAAATAGTCATGAAGAATAGTTTGTGATATGAGATAAAAAGAGGTAATATACTGTATAAGGAATATCCTTTATCAGTCTCGTGAGAATGAATGAATAAAAGGATTGAGGTTACTTCATAAAACGGACTTTAGAATGCTACGGATAGAAGGCATATACATAATTAATCAGAGAGAGAGAGAGAGAGAGAGAGAGAGAGAGAGAGAGAGAGAGAGAGAGAGAGAGAGAGAGAGAGAGAGAGAGAGTATAACTTATGAATATCTAAATAAATCCAGAAAACGAGTAAACAAATGGGGAATATTGCTAAGAACAACCAATTGGCAATAATGCATTATAATTTTATATTAGTTAGGATGTGAAATTGCAAATAAGGTAACATTGCAGATCTATGCAACATTACAAATAGCAATGTATAATTGAAAGGTTCACCCAAGACCATGATATTAATTATCATGAGTGCCATTTAGAGACACTAAAGTAAAATGATATATCAGATATATTCTAGTAATTTTAGAACGTCAATGTATATATATATATATATATATATATATATATATATATATATATATATATATATATATATATATATATATATATATATATATATATATATATATATATATTTATGGTAATGAATACATAGACGATATCATATGCATTTTTTGACGTTTTCATTGTTACATAAGCCAAAAAGTTTACTTTTCCATATTCAGAAAGTATATCATCAACTTGCAGTTTTTTTTTTCTAGAGTATTTAAAGGAAAGGATTGTTAGGTGTCCTAAGTAAATAGACTACAAGTGAATCATAACTACACAAATCATTCTAATATATAATTTTCTTTAAAAAAACTGTAAGAAAGAGTCAAAAAAAGTTTTGATAATATCAATTTACATGAAAAAATAAAATCAATAAATAGTTTGAATTGCTGACTATTTAATCAATGTTATCTAAGATCACCACCCTTTGAAAAAGTAACTATAACGGTAGTGTACAACTATACTATATATGTAACTCAACATTAATCGATTAAAATAACTATCAAAAGGAGAATTTATAAGCACACACATATATATATATATATATATATATATATATATATATATATATATATATATATATATATATATATATATATATATATATATATACATAATTAATGGCATTTTCGCTTCTAGAAAGCTTGAGGTTTAGCAGAAAGGCGAAGGAAAGCAGACACTTCAGCATTTGGACAGTTTATTGGCTAAGCTTTCGGGAACAACATTTCCCATCATCGGAGCTAAAAAAGTGAATGTAAAACACAGGTCAATAGACATTACGTTAGTCAATGAAATTCTGTTAAAAAGGCAAGAATTATAATAAATACATCGAAATACTTAAAAAATGAAGTGGATGAAATATACTAAAAATTATTATAAATTAAACCATATAAATAAAATTAAAAATTAAAACGTTAAAACATTAAATGAATGATATAGTAAAAGAGCAATATC
>NC_090726.1:73346422-73351422 GCF_036898095.1 Palaemon carinicauda | reverse complement strand
GCATTTTTTTTTTTAAATGAAGAATGTTCTACACTTCTATTACAGACATCCATACCCTACGACTTCTAAATACGATGATTGAGTATGTTACTTAATATTAAAATCAATGTTATCATAATCTTATAACAAAAAGTTTACACTTTTCAATTCCCGGAATATTATAGCAAACCACAGAAAGACATCAAGTTGCTATAGAACATACATCACTCTAAAAAAAGAGTCGTATATCTTATAAACCAAAAATAATCAGATAACACTTCATCTTATAATGTATATCTATAAAACATTAGTGAATTTTCAACACATGTTACAAACCCATTATTGAATTATCTGATTACAAGTTTAAGTAAATATTTCTGAATTCGACTTGAATATGTACAGTGGAGTTACATCTCTCATGATAGTTCACTGGTAGTCTACTGCTTAGGATTATTTTTTGACTCAGAGGCATAAGGTCTAGTCCTTTCCCAACATTGGCCTTAGAAATGTCAATGCTCAAAGCATAGTTGTAACCCTTAAAAAGGATTCCCATTGCCCTGAATTTTTAGAGTAACCTCTCTAGGCCCTCTGCCTCTTCAAGTTTTATTATACTTCTCTCCCACTGTCTAAGACCACCTGACCCCCTATAGAACCCAAAGGGCTACCCTTGCTTCTATTACCAGTACCTCAGCTAAAGATATCTACTCTACAGATGGATCTGTTGATAGGGCAATCCAAGGAGCCTTTACAGCGGTCTTCTCCACCCACTACAGGGACATCTGGCGCCTCTCTAATGATGACTTTTCCCACCAAACAGAACTTGTAGCTATTCAGAAAGCTCTAGAACACTTTCTCAGAGTCCAAGGACACACCACTATTCACACCAACTTCAGAGGAGCCATAGCTGCCATTAAGAATATTAGATCATCAGAGAAAAACTGATTAGCTGACAGATATGCCCTTAATAACAGACAGGTCACCTTAAACTGGATCTCCAGCCACATGGATATAAGGAAGTGGGCTGCCTTGCCAAGGAACCCTCCTGGTGGACACAATTAGCATTGTTCTATGTCGTTCTCTTTTGCAGTTAAAGAAATTAATGTTCAATTATTGTCATGCTCAACTTTTCAATACAGTATGACAAGACCACTTAGCATTCTCCCATTCAGCAGCTTAGTATAATAGAGTAACTAATTTCAGCCCTTCTGTTATTTTAAAATCTACCCCTAGGTGTCTTGCAGTCATCATCCACAGACTTAGATTAGGGTACCCATGCTCCTGGGAACTCATCAACTTGAAAGCTGCCTATGCACCTACTGTGATTCTCCAGGTCCCTCCCCACTTACTCACTATCTTTTTCATTGTTCAGAAATTCTCCCAATCAGGCCCAATCTTGACCTGGCCCTGCCTCTAACAGCAGAAAGAGTAGCCAGAAATATTCTGGTAAACACAAATATATTTCTAGGTTTCTTGCACTCACTCCCACCCCTGAAATAGCAGTCAAGGGACTTAGTGCTTCTGTCCTATCATCTCCAGTACCTCTTTTTTAACTAGGACCTCAACTAATTTATATTGATGACCGAACCTACAGTCTTGCTCATGGGCAATGCCAGACTTAAACCAGGCAGATAACCCCTGGGGAGCTGTCTCCTTAGGCTCTGGCATGCTGGAGACTTTAGCCTTCCACCCCTTCCATCACTCCTCTCACTCAAAATCTTCTCCCTTCTCAACCATTCCCTTCGACTTTCTGGGTCTCAATGCTCTCTAACCTTTTCCTCTCGTCCTCATGCAGGTGTCAGTTGGCACAGAGGTTCAGGCCTCAACTGCTTTCCTTCCGGCTCCCTTATGGGCCCTAATTTCAGTCATCTTTGGCTGGTGCTGAGCATGGGCACTCCCTTAACCCTTTCCCTCCATTGGAGTTCTCGATTTTGTTGTCTGAGCAAGCTGGTTATCAAATTCAGATACAAATAGTGCCTATTATAAGAAAAAAAATTACAAGACCCCCTGTTCTGCAGAGGACCAACCCAACACAAGTATACACTCTTGTTTATCACCCGTAAACCCGTGCGGGCTATGATATTTAGCTTAAGAGCCCCGCCTAGATATAAGCTCCAGGCGTCCGAACGAACGAAAAAACCAACAAACGAGCCCTTTAGCCAGATTTTGCCAGACGATTGGAAGAGACACGTGACGTCCTCTATTAACGCATAGGATGATAGGATCCATACTTTAATTATACCAATCTTGGCGAGTTTACCTTAGTAAAATTATGGATTTTTTCTATGCCTTCAACTCTCCTATTCCGATGAATAACATATCACAATTACAGGCAAAACGTAGTATGACGAAAGAAGAAAAATACGAGCAATAGAAAAGCTCTACTGCAAAATTAATGCTACAGAGACAGCGATTTGTATTGCTGTTATCATGATAATTGTATTACCGCTGCTTTTCTGACGTATATCTTTTTTTCTCAATTGTAATCTCACCAGCAGGGGTTTACCATTCTTATACTACTCTTATACTATGACTAAAGAGTTTTAAGCTATGTCCCTGGTACTATCGGAAGACTAGTAATTTTCTTCGTACTCCCATTAATAAACGACATATAAATTTTATTGATCTGGATTAACAATATGCTTACTATTATCATCTATTAAAAGAAATAAAAAGTCTTCCATTTCAACACCCAACGAAGAGCATATCTATAAAGAAATATATAGATTGATATGTCTACCGGGGGTCATGTGAATAATATTCGAAAAATTATTATCATAAAGCTTCAGATATCAAGCGAAACATTGCAATACGCTATCAGAAATAAAAAACAATTAAAAATTCAGCCAGAATCAGTGCAGATATCTTCCCATTTCGTTTATGCAGAACACTGAATGCCAAGCTCAACCCATAAAACCATACATATTTCAAATGAGGACAACGTAAATGACTTTAGTTAATATTATATGAAATACAAAGGTTATCATCCAACATAATTCTATTCTTTACGTCAACCCAAGACGCACAGCAGTCAAATCAAGCCACCAAAGACCTTCCATCGTACCCAGCATCTTTCTGATTCAGGTAAATGACCATCCCTGCAGATACACATTTTGCAATATCACAACTCTCAGATGGCATGGTGTATGACATATGCTCAAATGAGTGATAAAATCATAAAATCGGACGAGCATAAGTAAACTTTATGCTAAAGGAATTTAAAGAAAAGTAAAAAGGAACTTGCGAAAAAATAAAATTACATGCGTAAGCACAAGGCCAAGGACATATTTGGAAGTGTAAATACAAACGAAGAAAATATCCATTTAGCTTCTTAATACAACAAGTCCAAGAATGCATGTTATCAGACAGAGTACAGATGGAATCTAAGCTAAAGAAAAAAAAAGAGAAAATGAGAAAATAAATGCTGGTCGCACTGTGATAACTGTGTAGACATTAAGCAGAGTTTAAGAATAAGATTATTTGTCCGCAAAGTGTCATGAAGACCCAGAATGAGGATTCATAGTACAATAGTTGCTGGTTAGAAAAGAGATTAAGGCAACTTGAGGAAATTCCAAAAGGAACAAAATGATGACATAAGACTTCCTAAGTAAAAAGCTACTGTAGGTAAAGAGAACAGATACCGAATGGGTTCACTGAATAAAGGGTTTAAAATATTACTTTTTAAAAATAGACATATCCAAACAATTGCTCGTTAAACTTGAACGGTCGTGTTACAAATCCAGAAGCTTTCTGTATGTCTTTAGAATACAAATACAGTAATGCAATGGTGTAATTACATACATGATGTGAAAAATGGAACAAAATATATGATCTTTGTTATGATAATTTGTATTTATTAGTAACATTATTATTTGTAGCTTAAGATAGTTAAAGAAATACAGCAACACACAACTATATCACTAAAAAGATCATACATTCTTGTTATTTTAGTTGAAACAAAGCTTCAAAACTATATGATCTTGAGCCTTAAGATGTATATAACATTCGTATCAAAACCCAATTAAGCTGAAAAAATAAAACAGTCAATAATAAATGGCATGATTCCATCTGAAACAATACGCGCTGCAATTTATAGTATATAGTACCAAATTATATATAATGTCGATGTTTTTTTTTTATATTAAGAGTCTATCAATGAAAGATCGACTTAGGCGATTCTAATAATGTCGGGATTTCGAAAAAAAAAATGGTTATGAAAACTCAGGTGATGGCCAGCCCTCATCTTCTGCTCCTCTTTTCCACTACTGTAAATCCTGAAGCAATCCCTGCAATCGTCTATAAGTCAACTTTACTGCGCCATCCAAGGTGGTAAAGGCCACCAGTATTCAGATCTTCTACTGACCATAACAATCTCCTTTACTGCAATTCAGGGATTTCCTGCGATCATCCAACTCCAACTTCTGTGGATCTTCGTTTGATTTTTATCCCGATCTAACACTACGTAGCTTATGTCCCCACTAAAGACATCCAATTTTGCACATAGATTAAATGCGATAAAGAAGCAATAGGGTTTCAATGACGATACTGCTGTCATAAAAATTAAATTAAAGACATTATAATGGTATGTTTAACTACCTCTTTTCAAGCTCTGACGTTGAGAGAGAGAGAGAGAGAGAGAGAGAGAGAGAGAGAGAGAGAGATTATATCTTTGAAAATAGTAACTACCTAATTATGATCTGCATGAAATTCGTTTATTCTTGTTTTTATACTACTTACCAATATTTGTTCTTTTTTGTATATATATATATATATATATATATATATATATTTATTTATTTATGGTTTAATATTCTTATCTGTTCGAAAGCAGCTGAAGTAAAATATTCTGAGATAAGTTCTGTCCTATAAAAAACATAAGTGCTAATATTGTCATCTCCACTTCCATTCCGCAAAATTCCTACTGCACTTATATGTCAAGGATTTCCATTTACACTTCTCTCTCTCTCTCTCTCTCTCTCTCTCTCTCTCTCTCTCTCATTTTATTACGTTTTTATCGTCATTAT
>NC_090726.1:73318922-73343922 GCF_036898095.1 Palaemon carinicauda | reverse complement strand
TGGTTACATCACACTAGAAGTTTAATGGTATTCAAGACCAAAATATGAGACTTCAGATCATTTCTGCTATGTAGAAATGTTTTTATGCGATCTGGGGAGGTGCGTGTTTCATACACTCTTTTAAATTCTAGCATTATTGTTTTTTTTTTTTTTATTATTGCTCTCCTCTACATTGATAATATAAAGCGGTTTAAGCTTGCCATCGCATATTTTATACTGTTAAAGTTTTGTGCCATTCTCGCTCTCAACTGTTTGTATATTATTCTGTTGCCTTGTTGAATCAGCTTCACTTATATTCATATCACCTCTCTGTTAGCACCTAACTCCTGGAGGACCAGCTTCCCTCTGCCTTCCTCCCTCCTCATTGTTGTCCCCTACTGTTAGACAATGCCACCTGCCGTCCTTGACTCTTCTATCCATGTCATATCAGTGAAGCTACTACCCTTCACAAGTCCAGAGCCATTCACCTGGCTTCAGCGCTCCAAGGTTCAGTTTTACATCAAGAACGTGACTTGCTTAAGCAACAAAGCAGATCCCCAAAGAGACTTTCTCTGAAATCTCAGATTACCTTTGCAATCAAGGGAACACCCCAATAGCGCAAGACACCTTCTAAATTTACCTTTTGGAGCAGTAATCTCCATTGCCAGCCTCCCATATAGCCAAACTGTTGGGTGACCCAAAGGCTTCACTAGCCCTTAGGGAAATGACCAGTATCTGCAACCTTCCACAGACGGTCCTCCTCGGTAGGTGAACCTAATTTGTACCCATTGAGTACTACTCCTACCCTAACCTGTACACTCCACCACCCCGATGTCAATACCTTGCCCATAAAAGACCTTATATTCAAAGACGATGCCCCTATCGACAATAACTTCACCACCTTCAAGACCTCCGTCAACGATTCTACTCCTACCGGAAAGGACAACTATTCACCATCAACCAAAGCTGATGTGAATGCAATAGGACACAGACGCCCATCCCGTGGCGTGTCTGTGGGGGGTAACAAAGCCACACACCACCCACATAGGATACCCTTCACTCAAATCCTAATAAACAACTTCAACAGCCACTTACTGATACCCATCGGCCACAGCAATGCTACTACCACTCCAGATTTGTTGCTCCTGCAAAGAAATACGAAAACAGTCATCAGTGGTGGTGGCCTCCCCTATCACGAATCTTTTCTTTTCACATGTGGCAGGTACAGTTGTGGGGCTTTTGGTAGACATTATTGCTTGTCATTCCCTTATACTAAAGTTACTTTCCATGACGCAACATGTTCCTTCTAAGTCTTCTTACTGCCACCTGGTAGCTGCCAATTGATCTGCGATCCAAATTCATAGGTACAAGAATATCAAGTAACGTTAGAAGTGCTGAATATCATTTGAAGTTTCTCGTTGGTGACATCATATTGCCAATCCTCATTGAGGATTTTCTTTTCCATTTCCACCACCTGGTCAATGATGCTCATCGGCAGTTAGTAAACGCAACTCATACGCATTGACAACTCTAGAAACCTCTACCTCCAACCTCGCTCTCTATATCAGTGCACCCATGGATGCCTATGTCCTCCTCCTCAAATCGTACCTAGAAGTCTTCAGTCCAGAATTTTGCCAACCACCGACAGCTCCCACCAAGTATGGTCTTTATCACTAAGTCAAGACAACAGGTCCCTTTGTGTTTGCCAGATTATGGCGTCTTGTCCCAGATCATTTGAGAGCTGCTTGACAAATGTTTTCCAAAATGGAAGAAATGTCCTTCTGCCAAAAGGACTCAAGCCCATTTTCATTACTCATACACATTTTCCTGAAGAAGAATGGTTTCCTGGACACTTGTGAGGATTGCAGACATATGAACTTGCAGATGGAACATATCCCTACTCCGTCCCCAACATCACAAACGTTACCTCATACTTGCACAAAGCAAAGGTGTTCTCAACTTTCGACCTCCTGAAGGGGTATTATCAGGTACCCATTAACCCAGAAGACATCCCCAAGACAGCCCTCACCAATCCCTTCGAAATTTACACATTCAATTACTCCTGTTTTAGCCTTCACAATGCTGTGGCTATTTTTAAAACCTCATGATTGGGCTCTTAAGGGACCATCAGTTCTGTAGATATTACGAGAATGACATATTTGTGTTCGCTTCCTGCAATGAGGAACACCTCTGTTACCTACGCATGATTCTTAATTGCCTGCAACAGAATAACCTTGTAGTCTGGTATGACAAGCATACCTTTGATGCCAATCAAGTAAGGTTCCTAGCCACCGTGTCACTCCTAAATTCGTCAAAACCCTCCCTGAGATGCCATCAACCCTTCAGAACTTTCCCACACCCTTGATCCTCAAAGGACTACAAGAATTCTTGGACATGATAATCTATTATCACAGGTTATTGCCAGGCAACACCGGTACTCTTGCCCCTCTCTATGCCTCCCTCAAAGGCAAGTCAAAAGACCTAAAGTAGGGTCCCATTCGGGAAGCGGCCTTCCGTCACATAGTTGACGGCTTATCAATTGCAGCTCTCCCCTTCCCCGTGCCACATACCCCTCTCCTCTCTGCTGATGCCATTGACGTTACAGTACTCGAGCAGGTAGTCGACGGTTTGCCCTACCCATTTGCCTTCTTCAGCAAAAATGTGTTCAAGGCAGAATCTGGCTACTCTACCTTCAACTGTGAATAGCTGTCTTTGGATTAAGCAGGCCTTCACTTTCTTACTGCATGCTCTTTGTAACTTGCACAGACCACATGCCTCCGGTGCACGACTTCACTCGACAGTCCAATGCCTGGTACACCTGTCAACTTTCCAATATGGCTGAATACTACCGCAACCTTCAACACATCCTATATTCATGTCAGTGTAGTAGGCATCTACCCACATCCCAAGGACATTGTTACCTGTTTACTGCCATTGACCACTCCTCTCTTTGGCCTGAAGCCCATGCAATCTGCAACATCTGTCTCATTTCCATCAGCCTTACTCTAAGGGTAGATAGCTAAATTGTGTATCCCTGACCATATTACTTCTGATAGGGTACCACTTTTACCTCTCAATTGTGGACAACCTTAGCAAATCTCCTGGGCATCACTCTTTATCAGACAACTGCCTACAACCCTGAAGCCATCAGTGACTCCAATTGATTTACTCATCTTCCAAGGTTCTCCTGGGGATAAGGACCACTCATAAAGTCACCATGGATATCTCGGCAGCTAAAATGGTGTGTGGTCATCTCTGACCCCGGGCACAACAACACATAACGGCAGATTTACAAACGGCAATCCACATTTTCCTGTGCCCTTTCTTCATGATTTATTGCACACTGAATTCTTTTTTAATTAACATTTATGGCAAAACTGGCTAGGTCTCCATTAATTGTCTAAAACCTGCAAGAAGACCAACCTACAGTGTGCCTCTTAAGAGAAAAGTGCTTTATTTCACATGCATGTATTTTTTTTGGGGGGGGGGAGGGAGCCCACTACTGCATATGTTTCATACAATCTGGTACACTGCAATGTTTTGTCTTTGTTTTTTTTTCTTTTACTCTCCCTGAACTGATATTAGAAACCTGTTAAAGCTTGCCATTACTTGTTTTATACTCTTTGAATTTTCTGTCTTTCTTGCTCTCAACTGTCTGTATATAAGCTTATTTGCTTGTTGAATAAACCTTGCTTACATTTATCCCGGCTATATGTTAGTGGCTAACAGCCACCTTGCACAGTATACTCACTTGACCATTAGCAATATGCATAAGGCTTACATAAACTAATAGCAAGCCATAAAATGTAACACTTCTTTTTTATGTCCAGTGAAAAATAGTCCTGTCTTCCAGAGTGACTTTGTGAATGTAAATATAATACACATTCTGCAAGTATATATAATTCTCATTTAATTGGAGTAAAAGTTAAGGTAGTTTTGGATTGTGGGAAAAATAGTGAAAATTATACTATGAATGTACATAAGAAAAGCAAGTAAGATACAAAGAAGATAGTGTGTAGAGTATTTATGAGGAAAGTATAGATTAACTGTGACTGGCCTTATGGAATAAAAAAATATAGCACAAAAAAGGAAGGAAAAATGTAGGAATTTGTGGGATGAATGGACAAAAATATTAGTGGGGAAAAAAGTAGTTTTATACGAGAAGATGTTGTATATTAAAAAAAGAGAAAAGTTAGGACACGTAGGTAACAATAAAGTGAGAGGTAAAAAGTTAGCCAGTAAAGGAATTAGAACAGTGGGCGATTTGAAATAAAATAAATACAAAGGGAAACTTTAGTGAAAGATTTTTCTCTAAGTAGAAGAAGCAAGTAGGGAGCTTCTGTCCGGTGTGGATATAGATCTCAATCAGCTGAGTGAGCGTTTTGAAGATTCTATGAACATGGAAGTTAGAAGAGAGGCATAACTTAGTATATGAACACTTTGAAGAGTTTGTGCAAATCTAAGAATTCTTCTAAAAGGAACCGGTGACGATATGAGATTACAAATGATATACTACACCACGATGGTGATACCATGATTGAGTAACTTATCAGAGTTTGCAAGGTATGTTTGACCGTTGGAAAGGTCTAAAAAGAATGGGTTAGAAGTATGAGTATTTTTGTATAGATATATATATATATATATATACATACATGCATATATATATATATATATATATGTATATATAAAGATATATATATATATATATATACATACATGCATATATATATATATATATACATACATGCATATATATATACATATATATATATATATGTATATTATAAAGATATATATATATATATATATATATCAATTAGTATAGTGTGGTTATGCACGTATGCATACACATATAGACACATACACACACACACACACACACATATATATATATATATATATATGTGTGTGTGTGTGTGTGTGTGTGTATTTATAATACATATACAGAAGGAGAGAGAGAGAGAGAGAGAGAGAGAGAGAGAGAGATGCAAAACATATCTCAAGAGTAATTTAAAGTTGATTTATATGTTCCATTTCTTTTACATTATACAATGGTTAATTATGATTAAAATATTTCATCATCCGTGCTTTCTTTGATCTTTCTGCTTCTTGGATTGTCTTTGGTGACTTAACTCCGATTGATGCAAAGGTTTGCTCTTTTCTGAGTATTTATATCTTTCCTGGAACGGCTTATTGGCCTCTATTCATGCAAACTATAACTAACATTTATGATATCTATTTTTATATAAAGATTAGTATATATTTACAATGAGAAAAATAAAAAATGTATCTTGAGCATTAACATTTTCAGTTACGAATGAATATATCAGTACTTTATATTCAAGCCACTGTAACGAGTAACATACGGAATATGTCCCAGAACTTTTATAAATTTTCAATTGTGACCAAATACAATTTCCCAATGCTAGATGATCGTCAAATGATAGAAAAAGGCGCTTCACCATTTCCCCAGGCGTTATTTGATGTGTGTGATCTTTAATCCTGAGATAAGCCGTCCTTGTTTACGTTAGTTTCAGATGACTTTGTTTCCATTTATTTGTTGAATAAAATCTAATAGGCTCTGGGGCATCGACGGCTGAAATGAAAGTCGATCATCATTTTCATAGAATCTTTGTTTGAATTTCCCCATCCCTGTTTTCTGATATCTTATTTTTGGTGTCACTCATTTTTTTTTTTTATCTATTGGATATCAGTTTCTAATAATATAGTGTCACCTAACTATTGTCACCTTTTGGACAATAATTACCTATGATTAAAAACCTTGGTCATTGAAGCATATTGTATTTGTGAAATAAATTGCCGATGAAAAGTGGATTCCTGTGTTTGTGTCATTAAAGTGTGAATCAGGTCTGAAAAAAAGCAATCCAACATGAGAACCATATGACAAAACACTTGACATCACAACACAAAATCAGGTTCTGATTGCTTCTCTCCGACTTTTTAACATTGAAGGATTCCTGTGTGTGTGACTTTCAGGAAGGGTTGTATTTATTTTTATCATGATCTGAGTATGATGCTGGAATGGAGAAGGGTTTATCTAATTTTGTACCAAATCAGATTGAAATACTTTCCGAAAAACTTAAACAATACTGTAAATCGAAAGTTAAGTCGGTAACTTCTATTTCATTGTTCTTTTGTATTTGCAAAGCTCTAGCAAATTAGTTTGCATCCGAAGTGATAATTGGACAAACTACTGTCAAGAGAGAATACTCCCAATTCATAATCATAAAATCAATTACTTCATGTTAATATATTAATTGTTACTTTGCTTAGGCAGAACTGTGTAACCAGCAAAACTTTTTACAATTGTTGAATGTATCATAAAACTTGAACAATGCTACAAGAACTCTTTCTAGCATTGAGCCCAGTTTTGCGTATAAATAGAAAATCTGCTTTCATATACAACGAAGTGTAAATGCACCTTATACAACGATGTATAAACAACAAAAACTAATGAAAACTTCAATATTTGTTCAATATTTCCACCCTAAGTATCATGAAGAATTAAGACCCCAAATAGACAAATGGACGGGATGCTAACAAAGGTCTTTCACCTTGTATAAGAAAATAATGCTGTATCAGTTAGATGTTGGGATAAAAATCATAAAATACATAAACCTTTCGGCGGATTGAACAGAACCAATACTAATTATATTTTTCTTCAAACTGATCTCTCAGGTGTAGATTGATAAGCTGATACAGAGAGTGTTTCTTTGATAAACCTTTTCATTTATCTGCAAATGATGATAACAAATCCTGATCAGAAGATCTGCAAGGACAACATATATAAACAGGTTTCCAAAAGTAACCCTCGTATGCATTTCATATAACGAAGGGGCATTAGTCTCGAAAGTTAAAGAATTATGTATTATGATAATAATAGATAGTATGCTCATTCTAAAGAGACTAGAGAGAAAGATTAATGGAAAGCTCAGAGATGAACAAGAAAATTTAGGAAAGGTAGAGGTTGTAGTGACCTAATTCTCATTTTAAGACATATGGTAAAGCAGTGTGTATAATATAGAAATACACTTTTGATGTCATTTGTAGACTGTTTATTTCTTCAACGCATTTCCTCCCACGGCATTCAGACTAGGCGGCCTGGGTGCTATGTCTGGCCACAGTTCGCAAACCACTATATGGTGAGTTCAGAAAAACCATTCTTTTGAGGAAAGAAGTTCCAGTAACCAAATTGCCTTGAGGAGAAGTTTTATGTCATACTTGCTGCAAAAACAGGCACATTTTAAAAGTCTCCATTCGAACAAAAGAAGATCTTGGAAAATAATGTAAAGAGGATACACGCATGCATGAACAATACTAAGGTTGGTCCAAAAATTAAATTATGTAATGAGGTGATAAAATATTCTAATATATCTTCCATAACAGAAGAAAGAGGTTTTTCATGTGATTTTGTTTCCATTGTTGTTTTTCCCCATTTCATAGCAGCAAACTTGCCACAAATTTAGTGTTTACCTTGTAATCATGGGCGACAGAAATCTTTTTCAAGCATTAAGAATTATTTAAAGTGCAAGTGGTATGGTGGTCACGTATCAGCATTATTGGCTACTGAAATTCCCTCTGCATTGCTTGGAAATGTCTCAGAAGACTAATATCAAGATATGAATGATGAAAAGTCAAACAGAAAGTGACAGAGAGATATAGTAAATGCAGTGAATACCAAAGCCACTGGCTGTAGAGTGGTGCATCTTCTATTTCTACTTAACCTAAAGCCCCTCAAAGTTTTTTTTTCAGCTGATTTTAGGAAACCTCAAGTGCTTTGCCAAATCAAAGAGAAGATTAGCGTAAGTACTAATTCTGGCCAAATCTTAACCCTGCATACCATTAGGTCTATCTTTAAATTAGTCTTAAATAATGAACTGATATACAAGGAAATATTTAATTCGTATAAACAAACACATTCTAATAAAAGTTTTTTTTGTTATTTCTTTTGAACTCACGTAAATGGTTTTGAAACTAGCTTATGATATTCCTGAAGCAGGTAATTTTTGCCTTGGGAAAACTTGGAAAATTTTTAAGTGATTTCATTTTTGGTAGCATGACAACAAATAGCTACGCATATTGCTTGTCTTGCAATACTTGGGAAAAGACCAAGTAATAGGGGCAGAATCAAGAAAAAGGGCTTAGCTTGAAGGGCAATTATAACTACACCTTTTATTGATGCAATAGATATTGCTAGTCATAGATTTAATTTAAACATCATAGATTATGCCAAAGGGTTTCCAAATATCCCTCCTTTAAGAGTATAAATTGTATTAATGTGGCAGAGACTCTCATTGAAATATTAATAATTTCTCTGTGCTGTTTTTGATATGAAGGAATTTTCAGAAGATTCCTAGGGATTTTCACCAATTGAGTTAATATATGGACCATAGGTAAGAGGCTCCCTCAGGATCCAAAAGGAAATGTTGACTAAGGGGGTTCATAGAGGAACTCAGACTATTTATTCATTCTTATTTGACTTCAGGAAAAATATAGAAGAAGCACCTAAGTATATTTTGGAAAATAAAACCTGGCCATTGGTAATTAAAGGACTATGCTGATTTGAAGAGTACACCATTCACTATCAAGGTCCAGACTAAACCCTAACTTTTGTTCCTGTGCTAACTGTATTCGAAAGCGTGCTATACAGTTGCTTGATTGTTAACTTCAGTAGTTTCATATTACACCTGTAAGCATTGAATATCAGGACTAAATCGAATTTTACGATGTTCTATCTTTACAGTTAAAGCTACTACTGGGTGTACTGTAACATTACTGCTGTGATAATAATCTAGTTGGATGTATATTTATATTTCTTATTGGGTTTGTGTGTATTTATGATGTGTAAGTTGGAGTGCTTTGTTGTTAAGTGTAACTATTTTTCATATGGTGAATGTATAAAGATATAGGTTATTATGATATTGATGAGCTGATAATAAAAAAGGTATGATACTTTTTGGTTTTCAGGTTTTCGGATCGTGATTATAATGTTTTTATTTCGAAATATGTTAATTTTCAAAAAGTCTAATTATTATTTTTCCTACGAGGTATCACAATATCAAAATAAAAAAATAAATAATATATATATATATATATATATATATATATATATATATATATATATATATATATATATGGCTTAATAGTGAGATACTCTCCTTAAACAGGTTATTAATAAAAAAAAATCGGATGTAAATGCAAAGTGAAGTTTAGTTGAAAGACAGCTACCATGAAAGACGAAACTTCAATACTAAAAGGGAAATTTACAACAGCTGAGCAATACTGAACTCGATAAGCCTTGTCATAACAGAGGGGGAGTTCTGAAGACCAGAAAGAGGCAAAGCAGAAAGAAAGAGGACTCAGTTAAAGAGAAATACGGCTTTGAGGGGATACATTGAATCAAAGGAGAGAAAGGGAAATGGAGTGAAATCATTATATAACATGAAGCACCTAGCCTAAGGTTAGAAGGAACACGAACTTGTATAAAAGCATCAAGAAAATGAGAAAAGATTGGGAAAGAAGGATTAGGTTATCAAGAGAAAAAGCTGGCATAAGATTCAACTTTGGAAGTCATCTATTAGCTTGCCTTTTTCCACTAATAAAGAAATATAAGAACAAAATTCCACCCATATTAGGACACAATATAAGATGGATAAGATTTGAACTCAGACTAAATGCAGTGATAAAACAACAAAAAGTTACTTAGATTTTACTAGGTGAAATACAGAGGACAATGGAGCTTTAATGATAAAACTTCTTACTTTGAAACTTACCTGATGTTCACTGACCGGAAAAAAATTCTAAATTTTCCCATTTTCTTTCTCTTCAATTATTACATCCACATAGCAACGATTTGAGCACTCTATAGGTTAACTTTGGAGAAGGGTGGACATATATTTGAAAGTCAAGTGAGTATAGAAATAAGAAATTTTATCATTAATTTGTTTCTTTTCATGAATGTCCCCTCATATCCATATTGCTGACTCCCACGCGCTGCTGGAGGTGGAGCGCTACAAAAGAGAAGAGGGGGATAAATTTAGGTACAAGTTATGCAACGAAGTTAAAGGTTATAAATATGATCTAGGTCACTTCTCTAGAATAATTTCGTAAACAGTTTCAATTACAGTTTGAAATACTAGCTTCCAGGTTGCTTGCTAAGGGAATTAAAATTGCTGTACTGTAAATTGTCTCTATATGTTACCTTTGATCCAGATGATAATTGTTATTAATCATAAATTGACTATCAAATAAATTCCCATTTTCGTACACATTTCAGTAATAAACTAGAGGAAAGCCAAATTACTTAGGCCACATCCCCTGCCTGTACTATGTGGCCTAGAGACAATAATCCTCATCTTTAAGGTAATGGGTGGCGAACATCAACAACTAGGTATGCCATTGAGCTGTTGCTAAAACTCTTTCTAAAGAAATGTTTTTACAAGAATTGGGGGAAGTAGATGCACTACCAATATTATGTACAAAAGGGCAAAGGAATTCCTGGACACCTCGCTCTGAGGAAGTGCACCCTATCTCACGCTTAGTGCAAGGTGAGCTTCTTTTTTGCAGCCCTGCCCACCAACTCAACCATATCTCCCACACTACCTGTTTGGTTACTAGCTATGCAGTAAGGATGTGACAAGGTGCATATCTTTTGAATTGGGTGTACCAGAAATGCCAGTGCCCAGTTGTACCTTCTCTTTTAAGCATTCATGAGCTTTGGACCTTCTTCCTTGTGGACGTCTGTGATTAAACTTTTAACACGTAATGATATGGTATTTTTGATTAGCGGGTAATTAGAGACACTGAGTCCAAAGAACAAAAATATACGAAACAGTACCTCTCCTACCTTTCGTATTGTCCAAAATACAACTCTACTGCTGTTACTGGACAAGGAAATCAACGCTCGACTGCCTGTCTTTCTCCAGTTTTAGTTAACGAATGCGAAGTAATTCAAGCAGACTCTTAGTCTTAAATTATTCAGTGTTATACCGGGGAAAAACATTGCAATCTGGGATTCATATCTTTTCCTGCCTCTTGCCATTATCATAGACATTTATTATTATTATTATTATTATTATTATTATTATTATTATTATGGTTTTTGGTTCTGAATGCAAGTAAAAGAAAGAAGATCAATTTATGTGTCCGAAGCCTACCTTGACTGACAATGCTTGTAATATACTTGCGTTTACCAGAGATTGAAGCCAACTTAAACAGTTTTTTTTTTGTCGTGATATATTTAAGATAGATTTTTCATTAGTGCAAATTTCACTTCTTTTAAGTTCATATACTGTAAACCCACATCTCACTTCTAGAAAATTCACCTTACTAGTTTACGTTTTTCAATACATAAGGATAAAGAATTTTTATTATACCTGAAACAGATAGATCTAATCCCTAAATGCTTCATTACCGAGTTAAGGAGGGATCTATATTCCACAATTGCTGTGATAAAAAAAAAGAAACTTAACAAGATTATCTAAGCTAGTTTTAGCCATGAACAGATTTCTACTAACTTAGCACCATTGAAAATAAACATTCCATTGTATCTGATAATACGTCATTGGTAGGCTGTATTTTAAAACCTATAATAGACAGTCTAGAGGGATTGAAATCCTTGGTTTCTGATAATATAGTGGATAATCTCCATGCAGTCGGATGTATCACGAATGGGTTTGGATGTACCACCTTTCATATTGGCTATTTGGGTAGATCAATTCTGTATGCCAGCCTTCTGAGATGGACTGAAAACGAGGGCCACACATCTGCGAACATTTCCCTCTGTTGTCAGACGGGAGCATTATCCTGCTGTTCACAAGCTCCTGAACTTGGTTAGCACCTGCCGAATCATGGTAAAAAGGTGAATGCAAAAATATTCAGATTTTACTAGCCTTATCATAAAGCATCTACCTTTCAAGGTAAGTGATCTGGCATGGGGGAGCAACAATCTTTCTTTTTGTTCAGAGATTTAGAAAACATGTCTATATTCGGGTGACTTTGCCGCCTCAAAATCTCTTGACAAATCAAGGAGTGCAGTAACTACTTGTTTGGTAGAATTTGAGTCTTCCTGTTCATCTGGTTTTTAGTTCATTAGATTTCCAGGAATGACCTGCAGAAGTAAAGGGATTCCTATCAGGCTCCTCCCTGTTAACAGTATGTCTGCTATCTGATCTGTGGAAGGAGATCGTGAAGACCTTAGTCTTAGCTTTTAATGTAGTCTACTGTGATATTATTGTCCAAAAACATATACACAGTCCTCCCGACTACTAGTGGTTCCTGATCTTGAAGAGCTTTGTTTCTTGTAGAGTCCAATTTCTTGTGTGATGTAAATGGTCCAGAGATGTTCCTCACCCTTCCTGTGACACATCTGTGAACAGGTACAGGTCTGATATTATCAACTCTAAAGAGACTCAGAGTAACAGGCGATTGTGATCATCCCACTAACTCAGCCGGAAAACTTGGTTTATCATTAATGGGATAGAGATGGTATCTAAATCAGTCCTTTTGTTGTAATGTGACTTGAGATGGAATTAAAAAACCCCCATTTTAAGATGGCCCAGATGGAAAAACTTCTTTACGGATGCCATTGTTTCTAGATGCCTCATCCATATATTTACTGACATGTGTTTGGATGTTTTGACTCTGTAGCAAAAGAAAAAATATTTGGTCCTCTTCTACGGGAGAAGAAACTGAAAAGAAGTGCTGCTATTGTCCCATCTAAATATTTTCCGAGTCTGATATGAACCTAACAGCCTCAGTACCAATGTGTTGAACTCAAATCCTCTCTAATGAATCGCCTGAGATTAGACAACTATCTAGGTAAAAGAGAACTTGCCCATTCGCTATGGGGCCATTATTCAGGTCAACACCTGTGGTGTCGTCCCGAGCATAAAACAGGCACTTGAACTGATGTACCTTTAATACGTTGACCAATTTATTATATTTCCTTGAATTTAGACAAATCTCAATGAAAAAACATGCATCTGAGAAGTCTATCAAGAACATCCAATCCTTTTGTTTGATCGCTTCCCTCCAAAAGTTACCTGACATCAAGAAATTGGTTTGCAATACATGGCAACAGCAATGGGATAGTCAAGATGGCAATAAAATGAGGGAAGTAACAAATGACATATCTCCTTGGAGGTATGATATGATGCCCCGAAAATGAGAGACGTCTCTTTGTCGTCTCCGTATTGGTCACACTCGGTTGACACATGAGTTTCTGCTGAAGGGCCAACACCAACCGTATTGTGACAACTGTTTAGTACCTCTAACAGTAAGGCATTTGTTGACCGAATGCCCCAATTATAACAACTTGCGGAATAGATATTTGTTTGAAGCTCGAGGTGAGGGTGGCAGGTTCATCCTTGCCAAGATTCTTGGAAATGATATGTCCTACCATGCAAGTGGCATTTTTAGATTTCTTTCAGAAGCAGGTCTTCTGAAAAATATTTAACTTTTATGACATTCAATTTTTATGATTTTAATTGAATACTCTTTAATTTTTTATTTTATTTCATTTTTTATTTTTATATACATAAATTAAATGTTACCGGCGTCAATGAACTTAGATGTCAGGATGCCTGAAAACTTTAAATCATTCATTCATTCATTCCCCCCAAAAATAAAGGATCTTTCCATGGAGAATTTCGTTAAATTAAGCACTGCAAAATTCTTGAGTGCCGAGACATCTAGAATTGGTCTGCCCTTCCGTGAACTTTTGGGAACCTTCATTAACCTGTTGCAGAACCCTGGAGAAGGGTATAAGACAGGTGTTTTTAACCTGGGGCATAGGTACCCTTAATGGTACTTAGAGTTCTTTCAGTGGGTACACCTTTTCCATATCAAAAAATCATGTACGATAGGCATATATGGAATGGTCTGATCATTTATGTAACACTGCTATATTAGAAAAAAAAAAAAAAAAAAAAATAAAAAATGGACGCATTACTAAGGCTAAAAGTAAGGTGTCCCAGACTCAGACTCATATTGAAAATAGATGAAATAAACCAATTCTGGTTTTTGAATAGGCAAAGTTGTTTTATGGTGTGATCTGAATCATAGGATATGGTTGATGATTATCGCTTATTAAAAATGTCATTGCACTCAATGTCCTTATTCAAACACTTTTGGATCTTCGTGATCTGTTTCTGTATAGAATGATTTCTATTTTCATCTCCCTGTGTTAATTTTATGTATGTTTCTTCCATTTTTACATGTACGTGCATGATTTCACTTTTAATTGTCATGTGATTTTATCTGGTTAACGGAAACTTCATCTTAATTGTCATGTGAGTTAATATTCGTGTGCAAAATTGCTGTGGCCAATAATGCCTTATATCGTAGTAATTTTGTTTATATTTTCTCTCTAATTTTGGTGAGTCAATTAATGGCAGAGCTTTTTCTTTGTGTTGTGTTATAGATCCCGTATTATTCTATATAACTTCGATTCCTATATAACCTAATATGAACTAATTCCGAATAATTTGCGTATGTGTGTTTTACTTTTGACTAAGAGCATAATTTTGTAATTACCTCTAATTATATCGTTTGTTTTATAATTGAATCTGATTGCTACATATATATACAAACATATATGTAAATATGTATATTTGTCTATATGTATATATATATATATATATATATATATATATATATATATATATATATATATATACAGTATATATATATATATATATATATATATATACATACATACATACATATATATATATATATTTATACATATATATATATATATATATATATATATATATATATATATATATATATATATATATATATATATATATATATACATATATATATATATATATATATATATATATATATATATATATATATATATATATATATATATATATATATATATATATATATATATATATATATATATATATATATATATATATATATATGTATATATATATATATATATATATATATATATATATATATATATATATATATATATATATATTTATTGTCATTATATCCAGCGTCTTCATATATTTTTTCAACTTCTAATTGGTGGTCTGTATCCTGCTATCAGTTGTTGAATATTTAAATCTCTTCCCTTTTGTAATTTCATTAGAGTTTCTATAAATTTCCATCTGGTTGGGTGTTTAGCTCCTAGTTCCAAAGCAATTCTGCAATGAGCAGCTTCTGCGTGGTTATTTGTTCGATCTTCATTATTTAAAGTAGTTCCATATTGCAACCATATATCATGGGGATACAAGGGTGGCCTTCGGCGTCTGCTGCGCCTATTGTAGATACCAATATATTTATATCCAAACCAATCTAATATTGCCATGAATTCCTCAGGCAAAAAGTCAGAAAGTGCTTCTGTGTAGATGCCTAGGTCACAATGTGGTACAAAAGCCAAAGCAAGTATCATTTTGGCTTTTGAAGCAAAATCAGGGTCATTATTATACTACCTAGTTGCTCCGACTGCAGCTATATGTCTGCATGCTTTGTGCTAAATGAAAAAAAAAAAACTTCCGTTTATTTTGACTCCCGGAAAGCATTCTGTCATAGCACCAATAGCTGCTTGTTCAAGGTCACAATAGATACACTCCGGTCTTAGATTAGGTACCAATGATTTAACCATTTCAAACATGCATAGGGAAGTTGAACGTTGCTTATTTGTTAGAAAGATATACAGAATTGGATGAACACCATCAATTTTTTTTTTCCAAAATACAGAACAGTAATTGTTTACAACACCACGCTCTCAATTTACTCCAAAATAATGCAATCCTGCAGTTCTCATCTTCTTGCACAGTAATTAGGTGGTTATTTAAATTCTGGGAAAGCAATAATTAGCAAAAATATGTTGAGGAAAGGGGGAAGGGGTTATAAACAGAAAATAGCTCGGTTTCCTCACTAAACGACTTGGAACTGACATGTCAATATAGTCAACCAAACAGGCGTTATAACTGGGGTACCATACAATGCCTCGTGCGGCGACATATTAATTGATATATGATTTGAGTGATTCAGAGTACTTAGTACCGCAGGTATTGCAATATCCCAGTTGGGGTCTGTTCCCCATAGTGTTAATCTTAATATGTTCAAAACCACTAGCCCATTCGACTTTGGGTGATAGATCATGGTACTGATTTTCTTTATGCTAAGGAATTCACACAATGAGGTAATGAAATGATTATTAAATTCTCCACCCGAGTCTGAGATTATCATGTGTGGAATTCCATGTTTACAAATGTAACACTCGTAAAACTTCCTAGCGCATTCAATCGCAGTTTTAGTTTTAAGCACTATCAGTTCTGTATATCGAGTCAAAGCATCTACAATTACTAAGAGGTGCTTATTTCCTCTGTCTGACTCGTAAAATCCTGTTAATAAATATAAATTTATCCTTATAAAGGGTTGATTGGGCACGGGATAAGCCCCTAGGCTGACAGGTGTTTTTGTGTGCCCTTTGTTTTCCTGACAAGTGCGACAATTAGCTATGTGTTTTTTTATATCTGTAAGCATCGAATGCCAATAAAACAATGATTTGGCTTTCTGTGACATTATGGAGAACCCCGGGTGTCCATGCAATAGATTTGCAGGCAACCAATTTAGGACAGTGGATATAAGGGAGATTGGTAGCACTACCTGGTCGTTAGTCACATGTGGTGTATTGCGGGTTTTCCTTGTCACGGATCTACACAGAATATTGTCTTTGATTATAAAATTCTGCTGCGTATACTTTATATATTCCTTTTCCTTATGATTTCTTTCCAAAGCATTTATAATATTTTCTAATTTCTGATCTTTTCTTTGCTTAGTCTGTAATAATTCAGCGCTCCAGCCCAGATCTTCCTGTTCAGATACAGTTTTAACAATAGGCATGGATGTTGATATATCTATTAATTCAGCTAATGGCTCCGTACAAGATGACACGGGGTTGCATGATAATGCATCAGCAATGATATTTGCTTTCCCTGGTAAATACCCGATTCTCGCGCCAAAGTCTTGAATGATCAAATGCCACCGAGTTCGTTTGGGGCTGTGACTAAAGCCTTTAAAGAAGTCGGTTAGGGGTTTATGATCAGTAAGAACCTTGACGGGATAACCGTATATTATGAACTTAAAATGCACTAGTGAATTAACAATAGCTAGCCCTTCCTTGTCTATTACTGCATACTTACTTTCGGAAGTTCTCAGTTTTCGTGAATAAAAAGCTATTGGGAAAAACTGTTTTTCATATTGCTGAAGCAATACCCCACCTACTCCTAAGTCTGGGGCGTCTGTTGCAATGAAGAATTCCTTACTGAAGATAGGAGAACTACACAGTTCATCTTTCAAGGTATTAAACGCCTGTTGATGCTGCTCAGACCATATGAAGTCTACGCCCTTCTTCGTAAGATCAGTTAGGGGAGCGGCTATTATTGAATAATTGCGTATAAAACGCCTGTGTGACGCGCCGAGAGAAGGTTGTGAACTCAAAGGCAGGATGCAATCAACTGAGTTATAATATTATAGAACACTCTCCTTTATATACAAAACCTCAAGGCAACAGGACATAACATGTTTACAAGACACACAATGTCACAGAGGAAAACCGGAGACGTGAATTTTCATGTTCGTTTTAGTGCGAGGGAAGAGCGCAGATACAAGCATAATATATACAAAAGGAATTATGTACAATTGTGTGACACACGATTGGTACATGGCTCTCCCCCTAAAAATGACATACTGTACATGTTAAATAGGGCGCCCTGATCTAGAGAGGCGAACTGTAGGCGGGTCATCTGGCAGAAGATAAGCAGGTTTTAGACGATCAATGGAGACCCAGTCTTCTTTGCCCCGAATATTTAGGAGGAATGCTTTCGGACTGCGTCGGATCACAAGGAAAGGGCCCGTGTAAGGGGGCGTTAGTGATGGCTTGCTGGTGTCGTTGCGCAGGAAGACGTGCGTTGCAGAGTGCAAGTCCGTTGGTATGTGATGCTTCGCTGGGGGCTTGTAAGTCTGGCGGCACGGAGTAAATTTTCCCACGACGTGACGTATGCGCTGTAGATCGTCGGAGGAGGTTGTAGAAGGAAAAAATTCGGCATGGACGACCAACGGGTCGCCATACACCATTTCAGCTGCCGAGACGTCGAGGGCGTCTTTAGGAGTGGTCCTTAGTCCCAGGAGGACCCAGGGAAGTTGAGTAAACCAGTTGCAATCCTTGCAGCGGGACATCAAAGCTGCTTTGAGGGTGCGATGAAAACGTTCAACCATTCCATTGGCAGCGGGGTTGTAGGCCGTTGTCTGATGTAGGGTGATGCCCAGGAGATTCGCTAATGACGTACACAATTGAGAGGTGAAAGTGGTTCCCCTGTCAGAAGTAATATGCTCAGGGATACCGAATCTTGAAATCCATCCAGAGAGTAAGGCAGATGTACATGAGGCGGACGTTGCAGTTTCCATGGGAATGGCTTCAGGCCAACGAGTGGAGCGGTCGATGACGGTAAACAGGTAACGATGTCCTTGTGATGTGGGTAGGGGGCCTACAACGTCGACGTGAATGTATGCAAAACGACGCTGAGGTTGAGGAAAGGTGCCCACTCCTGAATCCGTGTGTCGATGTACTTTGGAAGTTTGGCAAGAAGTACAGGCGCGGACCCAATTCTTAGCATCCTTAGAAATGCCGTGCCAAATGAACTTTGCCTTCAGCAGCTGTGCAGTAGAACGGCACGAGGGATGTGAAAGGCCGTGAATGAAATCAATCACCTGTCGGCGCATGGGAGCAGGAATCTAAGGTCGCAGTCTACCAGTACTGACGTCACAGAGGAGGGCGGTGTTGGAGTCTTCGAGGGGAAAGTCTTCCCAACGGAGGGACGTGCAGGATGTCCTACAAGCTTGATACTCTAGATCCTGTCGTTGGGCTTCAGCCAGGGCGTTGTAATCCAATCGCAGTTGAACGGCAGCCAACGTGTTTCTTGACAGGGCATCGGCAACGGGATTCATTTTCCCAGGGACGTATTGGAGGGTGCAATTGTATTCAGGCACGGCGGAGAGATGTCGGCGTTGACGGGCGGACCAGGCGTCAGACTGTCGAGTAAAGGCGTGCACCAGAGGCATGTGGTCTGTGCGAATGACGAAGGGCGTACCTTCTAAGAAATGGCGAAAGTGATGGACAGCAAAGTGCACCGCCAGCAATTCTCGATCGAAGGTAGAATAACCCGATTCTGCCTTGGACAGTTTTCTGCTGAAGAAGGCCAATGGACGGGGCGAGCCTTTGACCACTTGCTCGAGTACTGCACCAATAGAGACGTCGCTGGCATCGGTGGAGAGAAGGAGAGGGGCGTGTGGGATAGGAAAAGTGAAAGCCGCAGCAGTTGATAGGGCCTTCTTTGCATTGAAGAAGGCTGCTTCTTGAAAGGGACCCCACTTCAGGTCCTTTGGCTTGCCCTTGAGGGAGGCGTAGAGGGGAGCAAGAGTGGCGGCAATGGCTGGCAGGAAACGGTGATAATAGTTGATCATGCCCAAGAATTCCTGCAGAGCTTTGACGGTCGAGGGCGCGGGGAAGTTCTGAACGGCTGCTACCTTCTCAGGGAGGGGTATGGACTCCTTCAGGAGTGATACGGTGCCCTAAGAACGACACTTCGTTGGCGCCAAAGGTACACATGTCGTACCGGACAACAAGGCCGTTTTGTTGCAGGCGGTCGAGCACGATGCGCAGGTGACGGAGGTGTTCCTCTTTTGAGGAGGAGAACACAAGTATGTCGTCCACATAACATACACAGAAAGGGAGGTCCCCTAAGATGCCATCCATGAGACGTTGAAATGTTGCCCCAGCATTACGAAGGCCAAAACAGGAGTAATTGAAGGTGTATGTACCAAACGGAGTGGTGATGGCGGTCTTGGGGATGTCTTCTGGGTTTATAGGCACCTGATAATACCCCTTCAGGAGGTCGAGCGTAGAGAAAACCTTCGCTTTTGTGCAGGTAGGAGGTCACGTCGGCAATGTTTGGGAGGGGGTAGTGATCCGGTTCTTTTTGCATGTTCAGGCGCCTTTAATCCCCGCACGGACGGAGGGAGCCGTCTTTCTTCAGAACGATGTGTAAGGGTGACAACCATGGGCTGGAGGCCTTTTGGCAAAGGCCCATTTCCTCCATTTCGGCGAACGTCTGTTTGGCGGCTGCCAATCGTTCCGGCGCCAGACGTCTGAATTTTGCGAAGACTGGGGGTCCCGTCGTCTTGATATGGTGATAAATACCGTGCTTGGTAGGAACCATGGGCGTTTGGCGAAGTTCTGGACGGAAAACTTCCGGGTACGGCGTGAGGAGGTGGGCGTAGGCATCCGTGGGTGCGCTGATGTGGAGAGCGAGGTTAGAGGGGGTGGGTTGAAGAGGTGTCGACAAGTACGAGTCTGCGTTGACCAATCGTCGGTGAGCGACATCGACCAGAAGGTGGAAATGAGAGAGGATTGGCATTGTGACGTCAGCAACGAGAAACTTCCAATTGAATTTACCGTTTCCGAACGATAATGTGAGGTTCTTGTAACCGTAGGTGGGTATCGCAGATCCGTTGGCAGCTACCAAGAGGACGTCGGCAGATGTAGACAGACTACGTCGTGCCTTGAAGAGTTTCCTTGGCAAAAGAAAACGACAAGCACCCGTGTCTACCAAAAATCGCACGCCCGTTCCTGCATCCTGTAAAAAGAAAAGATTAGAAACACGGGAGGCCACCGCCACAAGCAATGGCCTACTTACATGTTTTTTGGCCACTGACAATCCTTGGCACATTTCTTCGCGGTTGCCCCGAATCTGAAGTGGTAGTAGCAAAACTGCGGCGGATGGGAGGTAGTAAGTGGCTGTAGAAGTCGTTCGTTGGGGCGCGAGCGATTGGTGGGTGGTGGGTGGCTTTGTCGCCGCTTCGGCACGTCACGGGGTAGGCGTGTATGTCCTACGGCATTCATGTCAGCTTTGGTTGACGTTGAATAGGCATCCTCGTCGTCAGGGGTGGAGGCGTTGATGGAGGTCTTGAAGTGGCTGTCTATAAGGCGTCGGCTTTGGTCATCAAGTCCTTTATGGGTAAACTATCGACATCGGGTATGGCAGCACGAACAGGTTCGGGTAAACGGCGTATCCAAAGGGCACGAAGTAGGTTCACCTCACGAGGAGAGCCGTCTGCGGCAGGTTGAAGGCGAGCGATACTGGTCATTTCCCTGAGGGCAAGCGAAGCCCTTTGGTCCCCCAATGGTTGTTGCGATAGCTGAAAAAGCTTTGCTATACGGGCGGCTGGCGACAGCGAGTACTGCTGCAGAAGGTATGTTTTGAGGGCGTCATATGCTATTTGGGTGTCTCCTTGTTCACAAAGCAAGTCGGATATTTCTGGGAAGGTGTCCTCGGGTATCGCCGCGAGAACATAATCTGCTTTGGTGGTTGAGCGAGTCACGCCCCTGATGCAAAACTGGACTTCTGCGCGCTGAAACCAAGCAAACGCCTCTCCGCTGGCAAACGATGAAAGTTTGAATTGAGCGGCCGCAGCACCAACTGCCGTAGAGTCTGCCATAGTACTACCAACGATGAAGGGGCGAGGGGGTGGGGGTGGAAGGCGGTGGGAGCGAGTCGACTTCCGGGGTCACCAATGTGACGCGCCGAGAGAAGGTTGTGAACTCAAAGGCAGGATGCAATCAACTGAGTTATAATATTATAGAACACTCTCCTTTATATACAAAACCTCAAGGCAACAGGACATAACATGTTTACAAGACACACAATGTCACAGAGGAAAACCGGAGACGTGAATTTTCATGTTCGTTTTAGTTTGAGGGAAGAGCGCAGATACAAGCATAATATATACAAAAGGAATTATGTACAATTGTGTGACACACAGTTGGTACACCTGTAATATCCACTACACCCCAGAAATTGCTGTATTCCCTTGACATTAGTAGGTATTGGAAAGTTACGGATAGCCGACACCTTATCGTTGACTACTTTATGACCTTGGCTAAACACCGTAAAACCTAAATAGACTAATTCTGTCTTGAAAAGTTCACACTTACTAATCTTTACCCTTAAGTCATGTTGTCTTAGTCTCTGTAATACTAGTTCTAGTTTACGTAGATGTTCTTCTAAGGTATTGGAAAAGATTACAAGGTCGTCCATATAGGCATGCAATATATCCCCTAGCAAGTCTCCAAACACTATGTTAATCATTCTAGTAAATGTTATGGGAGCACAACGTAAACCAAAAGGCATACGTAAAAATTCATAATGTCCCCTGGCTGTGCTGAAGGCAGTGTATGGGACACTATTTTCCTCTAATGATATCTGGTGAAAGCCTTTAAGTAAGTTCAAACTGGTAAAATATTTACTCTGACCTAACAAAGATAAAATATTGTCAGTACATGGCACTAGGAATCGATCAGGGATCGTTTCCTCATTTAGGCGACGGAAATCTACGCAGATACGCCATGTTCGATCTTTTTTCGGTACAACTATTAATGGAAAATTATAGGGGCTGTTTGATTTCCTAATGACTCCTTCTTCTAGCATTTTACCTACTTCATCATTTATCTCATTCTGGAATTTCATAGGGAGTCTGTACGAGGGTACATAGATAATTTTTTGCTTGTCCTTTAACCTTATTTGATGTTCGATAACATCTGTTTTTCCTAAGGATCCATCAGTAGTGGAAAAAGCATCATGATATTCAGTTAAAAGTCCAAAAAATTTCTGCTGAATTTCTTCTTCTTGAATGTCTTTATTGATTTTATTTTTAATAGATTGCAAAAGGTATTCATCCGTAACTGGTTGAGCGCGATTGATTTCAGCGATGGTAAGAATACGGTGTTTATAAACTTCTACATCCAAGATATGTTGATTTTTGTGAATCACTAAAGTGGTATTTAGATGATTACAGACTTCAATATTACATTGTTGTTGTGAGCCTACTGTATAAATAGCTTGTGTGACGGACAATCCCTTAGTTTTCAAAGTGTCGGAAAGGATTAATATTTCAGATCCCGGTAACGTTTTCTTTACTTGCACTATTAAATTCGAAGTTACGTTCGGATCGATAGATTGCGTGCAAGATGATATTACGGGTGAATGAGAATTCTGTTGGGTCGCATATATTATTTCTTTATTAGTGAGACAAGTTATTGGTTCTTCAACGTATGTCACTGTTTTATTTGTCGTCTCCTTTTTATCCAAAACTGATTTTAAGGTATTTGAAGACTTATAGAATTTTTGTTTGATATACACGCTGTGCTTGGCAGTGGCTAAGATAATATTTTGATTGGCCATAGACGGGTATCCTATAATTACAGCTGGATACATATCAATGTTTTGTACAACAACAAAGGTATCGGCAAACGTGTGCTTACCGACCTTGTACTGAACATGAGTTACGCCTATTACATTCAATTCATTATTTCCTATACCCGAGAGCCTTACTCCGGACTTCTCTATAGGGAAGTTCGAAAACAACAAATGATGTGTCCTCAAATCCATGATATTACGTGGACTACCAGAGTCAAAAAATAATGTAAAGGATCGGTGTTCTAAATTTACAGCATATAGTGTTGGTCGTAACTCATTTTGGCTTATTATTGTGTGAATTTGTTGCAAATCTACGGGAGCATGCACTGATTTATTTGATTCGGTCGTGTGTTTCATAGGAAAATCTATTGCCTCACAATGATCTGATAAAACATTAAATGGATCCTTTAATACTACTGATGTTGATATGAATGACCCAACATCACTCTCTTCCCCATTGGAGTTATTCATGTGGTATTTGCTTTGCTCTGCACATTCTGAAAATTAGTCTGACCTTGCGAGTTCTGGCTAGACGGCCCAGGATTGATTTTGAACTGCATTGACGTTTGGCTATTTCTTCTTATTGAACTGAAGATTTTTCGTTTCATTTCCATAGGGAACTGACTGTGGAATTGACTGTGTATTTCTAGGATTCTGTTGTTGATTACGCGAGTAGCATCGACTCTATGAATGAGTTGAACTATTATGTATTGAACAATATCGCGTTCTGCAGTCTGCGATCAAGTGACCTTGACGTTTGCAATTATAACACGTCATTCCTGCAACTTGACTATTATTAACTACGTTTACTTGTTGTGGCTTAGTTTCATTTTTTGCAAAAACTTGTGTAAACAAGGGATCAAGATTAGTACACTTAGACATGTTTCTTTATCTGTTTATACACATCCAATTCTGTACTTTCGGGCATTAACTTTTTCTCAAAACACCGCACTAAAGCTTCTGGCAATATAAGTGTCATGCAGGTTAAATACATTAATCGTAAGAAATCTTTCACGGAGATGTTATCTCTAGTAACCCAAGTGGAATTACCTAAAATATCTTGAAACTCGTTTAGCCTATTGGCAATGAAAGCTGCTCTCTCTATAATATTTAGCCGAGTCAAAGGGGCTTGATTAAGTGTATTTCTTAATGTTAAAACTACATCTAAGGCTTCCTCACCGCCATAGACTGCACATAGCCTAAATTTGAAATCATCCCATGTAACTGCCTCTTGAAAAGAAACTCCCCTCAAGTACGCACTCGCATCTCCTTTAGAAAAGTCTATAAAACTTTTAGCTTCTTGTAATTGTACAAATGGGTCTATGATTTGTTTAGCATTTAAGTGAGCGTCGACGGAAGAAATCCAAGACTTGACATTCTGAGGTAAGAACCCATTGACCCGACCTTGAAAAGGAAGGATGGCTGAACGTCCATTTACTAGTGTTACAATGGGAGCGGGGTTACTAGGTCCGGGGGTGGGGTTACTTGAACTCACAGGAGGCGTTATGTTTACTTTAATTTTTTTTTCTATCTCTACGACTCCTTGCAATCCTATCAAAATCTCTATATGAATACAGACGTCCACTGCATAAACTCATAAGCACTATACAATAAAGATATGTTGCAGATTATAACATAATCCCCCAAAACAATGATACCAATATAAAGATATTTCCCGAGAACTTCTGAAAGAAAACGGAATTAGCAAAGAG
>NC_090726.1:73308922-73313922 GCF_036898095.1 Palaemon carinicauda | reverse complement strand
TTTTCTGTCCAGAATTTTGCCAAACGCCCAAGGCTCCTGCCAAACACGGTATTTTTCATTATATCAAGACGACGAGACCCCCAGTCTTCGCCAAATTCAGACGTCAGGCACCGGATCGATTGGCAGCCACCAAACAGATGTTAGCCAAAAGGGAAGAAATGGGCCTTTGCCAAAAAGCCTCCAGCCCATGGTCGTCACCTTTACACATTGTCCTGAAGGAAGACGACTCACTCCGTCCATGTGGCGATTAGAGGTGGTTGAACATGCAAACAGAACCATATCACTACCCCCTCGCAAACATTGCTGACGCTACCTCCTACCTGCACAAAGCGAAGGTTTTCTCCACGCTAGACCTCCTGAATGGGTATTATCAGGTGCTTATCAACCCAAAAGACATCCCCAAGACCGCCATCACCACTCCCTTTGGTACATACACCTTCAATTACTCCTGTTTTGACCTTCGTATTGCTTGGGCCACTTTTCAACGTCTCATTGATGGAACCTTAGGGGACCTCTTCTTCTGTGTATGTTACATGGATGACATACTTGTGTTTTATTCTGCAAAAGAGGAACACCTCCATCACCTGTGCATCGTGCTCCACCCCCTGCAACAAAATGGCCTTGTAGTCCGTTACGAAAGTGTACCTTTGGCGCCGACGAAGTGTCTTTCTTAGGGCACCGCATCATTCCATCCCTGAAAAGGTAGCAGCCGTTTGGAATTTCCCCATGCCCTGAACAATCAAAGCACTGCAGGAATTTTTAGGCATGATCAACTATTATCACCGTTTTCTGCAAGACATTTCCACCACTCTTGCTCCCCTGTACGCCTCCCTCAAGGGATAGCCAAGAGACCTGAAGTAGGGTCCCCTTCAAGAAGTGGCCATATGCAATGTAAAGAATGCCCTATCAACCACTGCTGCTCTCACTTTTCCGTCCTACATGCCCCTCTCCTTCTCTCCACCCAGCCAGCGACGTAGCTATTGGTGTACTCAAGCAGGTGGTCAATGGCTCGTCCCGCTCATTGGCCTTCTTCAGAAGAAAACTGTCCAAGGCAGAATCGGGTTAGCCTCGCCATTCCACATTCTAGAAAATAATCTTGTGGGTCGTATGAAAGTCATTTCATTTTTGGCCAAAATCTTTTCAGCAGTTGTTCCATTATATCAAGGGGCTTTCCATCTCTTGAGTTTTTTAATGATAGCTTCGACTATAAACACGCTGAATTCAATCATGGTGTTTCTATCAGATGGTTAAGATTACCAACTACTTTTGAAACCTTCCATGGACCTGAAAACTTTGCCGTTAAGGGATTTCCTGGAATAAGCAGTAGAGCAAGTAATCTATCCCCAACCTGAATTTCTCTAACTCTGGTCTTTACGTCGTACTTTTCCTTCATCTTCCCCTGAGCAATTTCTAGATTATTCTTAGCAAATTCCCATGCCTTAGTTAACTTACTCCTGAACTCTCTCAAGAATTCTATCAAGCTTACGTTAGGGTGACTCCCCTCCCAACTCTCTCTCATCACATCCAAGGGACCCCATACATTGTGACCCAAAACTATTCCAAAGGGGGTGAAACCGATTACATCACTTGGTACGGACCATACGGGAGAACTTTATCCCATCCTCCCGGATTTTCCCCACAATATTTTTTAACATTGATTTCAGTATCTGATGGAATCGCTCAATCTGTTCCTGGCTTTTTGGATGGTAAGGCGATTGTGTTGGACCTTCAACTCATGCAAAATTTTACAAAAATCTCTGCTTGTAAAATTAGTCCCGCAATCAGATTGAATCGTCTCGGGCAAACCAAACCCGGAAAAGAAATTTGTTAATGCATTCATGATCTGCTTACTCTTAAAACCGCCATGAAATTGTTAAAATAAAAAATAATATTTCTTCCACCAAACTAGTATCATTTGGAGTTCCATAAGGTTCAATTCTGGGACCAATTTTATTCATTATATTTGGTAATGGCCTAGTTAATTACCTGCCTCACTGCTTTGTGGTTCAATATGCTGACGATACGCAAATTCTTATTGAAGGTGATAGTAACGATGTAGAAGCTATCGTGGAACGAGCTAACAACATATTATCTATGGCCAAAGTTTACTTTCAAAATAATGGTTTGTTATTAAATACTGCAAAAACACAAAGTATCTTTATAGGAACAAGGCAATATTTAAATCGCATTAATCCGAATCTGACAATAAATTTTGAAGGCAGTCAAATCAAACCCCTAAGCAGTGTTAAGAACCTTGGGGTTTACTTCGATAATTATATGACTTTTGAGACACACATAGACAAGATTCACAGGAAAGTTATGGGAACCTTAATATATTTGAATAGAGTGAAAAATATTTTGTACCCGAAACACGCTTAATTGTAGTACAATCTTTACCTCTAAGCTTGATCAATTATTGTCTCACCGTCTGGAGGTCAGCGAATAATAAGCACCTGAATAAAGTACAAAAACTACAGAATTTTGCAGCTCGTGTGGCCCTTGGGACGGTGAGTAAATATGATCATATCACTCCGCATCTAATAAAACTAGGCTGGTTAAAAATGAAATAGAAATACAGATATGATGTATGTATTTTAATTTTTAAGATTTTAAGAGGTATTTTACCAGAGTGGGTATATAATCTTCAGACTGTAAACTCCATTACCAGACAGGCTAACAATTTGTTCGAAAGGAGAGTTTGAACTGATATGGGATCAAGAGAGATGACAGTGAAGGGTCCCTATTTTTGGAACAGTATACCAGTCTCTTTAAAGGAAACTAATTCGTTACCGTCTTTTAAATACAAATTAAAGAAACATCTTTTAAATGTTATTTGATCTTTATATTATATCTAACATTTAATATTTTAGCTACTTATATTTATATCTATATTTAAAAATGTTTTAATATGTTAGTTCAATTTTACCTTTGAGCTTTAAAGATTTTTATGATGTTTTATGGTTTTCAATGTTTTAACTTATATTTCTATCAATACTTTTAACGTTCTAATAATGTGGTTTTTTATGCTCTTAACGTTTAAAATGCATATGTTTTTATCAATACTTTTAGAACTATTATACATTTTGTTTTTCTCCTGACTTTTATAAGACTCGTGATTATAGTTTTAAATGCTTTTTTTATTATTTTGAGTACGTATATTTTTATCAATACTTTTAAAACTTTTATATTATGTTTAGTTTCTCTGCGTACTTGATGCTTTGTATTATCCTTAACATGGATATTAATACACGATGTATAAAGTGGAAATAAAGAATTATTATTATATTATTATTATTATCAAGGGCACTGCTTCTGGGTACCTAGACATTCGATCCAATAATGTCAGTATGTATTGATTACCACTGCTGGTCTTAGGCGATGGGCCTACAATGTCAATCAAAATTTCCTGAAAAGGTTCCCCCACTGCTGGAATAGGATTTAAAGGTGCCTTAGGGATTTTCTGATTGGGTTTACCAACCAGTTGACAATTTTTGCAAGAATTAACAAATCTTTTTACCTCAGATCTCATTTTTCGCCAATAAAAGTTTTCAGCAATTTTCCTTAAAGACTTTCCAATTCTAAAGTGACCTGCAAACACATCTTCTTGTCCCAACCATAAAATCTTGTCCCTATAGTTATGGGGCACTACCACCTCTTTCCTTACCTCCCAATCATCAAACGGAACCATTGTTGACCTACTCACCCTCAGTAGGATGCCGTCTTCCTACAGATACCAAATTCTACTCAAATCAGAGTCTACCTTCACTCCTAATTCTCTAAACTCCTCCTTCTGAGCTAACCTAAGTGATTCCCTATCCCACTCTACTGAGCTATCCCACTCAGAGACCAGACTAGGACTCGCAGAGGCACTTAATCCAGAAACCCCTCCCTCTGACAGCTCCTCTAGACTATCCAAGACTAACCCTTCATCCTCCATCCCAGATGAATGCGCTACCGAGCGAGTTACAACCATTACCGGTTCAATTACACTAACAGGGTCAGAATACCTGCATTGCACAACCGGGCAATCACATACGATACCTGCCTCTATATCGTTAGCCAACACAAAATCGACATTGCTTATGGGTAATACATCCATCATTGCCAACTTCATACGTCCATTGATCCACCTTGAATCTACCAAAAACTCACCCATAGGACACGCTACTACCGTATTAGGAAATCCACCTAATACTACATACTCGAGCTCCTCCTCTCTGAAGTCCCAGGGCATTGAGGACCGTAAGATTACAGACTGGGCCACGCTAGTGTCCCGTAGTATACTCACCCACCTTCCAGACCCTCACTGGTCTTTAGGGAAAACCTCGCCATCTGCGACATACTTACTGAAGTAGCTACTTATCTGGGACCTACTTCCAGTAGCCTTACCAATCAAGCCTACTGGCTTTGACTTAACCTGCCCTTTCCAGGCAGTACAATCCGCCTTTACATGGCCCTTTTTTTCTGCAGAAAAAACAAATGATTTCACTTTCACAACTACTCTGTGATGACTTTGCTTTCTTTGGAGAACTTCCTCTATTCGACTTACCAGACATTACAGCTGATTTCTCGCCCTTCTTACCTTTATCCCATTTATCGAGTTTTTCTGAAAAACGATGTACTGACATGGGATAAAGTATATTTGGCCGCAACAACCGCTACTGCTTATGTAGTTTCTAATTTCAAGTCTTCTAAACGCACTTTAAGTTCCATCCGAATGTGATTCTCAAATTCCTCTATTAATATTAGTTCTTTAGAACTTTCAAAATCATTAATCCCTTTCGCTTTTAACCAATCTAAAAATGCATTTACTTTCACTCTAGCAAATTCAACAAATGTGTAGTTATACTGTTTACGCAAGTTACGAAACCGTTGACAGTACGCCTCCGGTACCGGTTCATATGCCTTCAATATTATCTCTTTGACCTGTTCGTACTCCCTATTCGTCTCTTCACTCAGCGCTGCATAAACCTTCTGTGCCTTACCGATGCATTGAACTA
>NC_090726.1:73276422-73298922 GCF_036898095.1 Palaemon carinicauda | reverse complement strand
AAATGGCAGGAGAGGATTAGAAATGAAACTATAAGAGAGATTACTCAAGTGCCATATGTGGATGAGATCATGGTGAGTGGTAGAGGGAGATGGTTTGGGCATGCTCTTCGTACTCCGCAAAAGAGATTAGTTCATCAGACTTTTAACTTGGCTCACACAAGGCACTAGGAAAGTTGGAAGACCCATTCCTATGGCTGAGGACTCTGAAGGGTGAAGTTGGAGTATGATTTAAAAGCTGAATATAAAGACCCTTTGCGTCGGTAATCTTAGGAGAGCTTATTGATGATGTAAATTTTCATACAAAAAATGAAAGAATAAATTTTCTTGCTATTTTGATCATGTGAATATTCATTATGTTTACTTAAATAACATTCGAAATTTAGGATTGTGCAAAAGTTAAGCTATAAATAAGAATTACTTGGAAAGACCGAAGTAACTTTAACAAACGTTATTGCATGACAGACTTTTAAAAAATTTAAATGCATTTATACGAAGATTATCTTAATATCATCAACTCTATTATATAAGAATATTTGTAATAGGAAAAGCTATATTTACTATCTATTGAATTTGCAATTCACTACAGTTTTGAAAGGATGGTTTATTGATGCAATAAATGCCGATAGATTGAAAGAAATATCTGCCCGATGTTTTTGCCAAACATTGGCAACAGCCAGAATCTATTGAAATCCAATAACAGATAATATCCCTTTCAGAATCAGTCCCTTTATTGACTTCCGAGCTTTACAAGACGTTAGGAAAGGCAACCACGAATACATATGGAATCAGTCGATAGGTGAGGAATTTTTTTTTTTTTCCATATGCAGCATTGACTGGTATAAAAATAATTTCCCTCCTTAAATACACTCCAAATCCATATATAAAAATTTTCTCCTCCACTTCATTCACAATGCTATCGATGTACATCATTCTCTCTTTAAAGCAGCCTAGTTGTGACACTCAAGTTCATTCCTCTCCATCATTCTAAATTATTTCTTAATAATATATCATCAAATTATATCACCGCCAGTAATGATGTGCAACTGAGGTTTCTATGCAAGTATGCTGAAGGCTGACAATTATCCTATCGGTGAGCTGTGTGCCTATGATTTGAAGAACAATCCTCTTTAGGTCTAAAAAATCCTATTATCAGGAAATGGAAAGGAAAGAGAAGTGTGCCATATATTATCAATTTTGAAAATACATTTTGAAACATCTTCAAACGGTTGAATCATATTGGAAAACAAGATCCAGAATCTGGTACACGAGTTGAAGAATATGACTCTCATGTTTTGGGGAGTTTATTGTTAAAGAATTTTACTTGTTTCTACATTGAGAAAATAAAACTATTTTCTCGACGTTAATCTAAATGTTGTCATGAACTGGAAGTACGTTTCCTTTTTATATTTATATTAGGTGTATATTCTGGAAGACAGATCAGTTTAGAGTAGGCCTACTAGACGTACATTACATTACAAAGTCAGCCCAGGTGTAAAAAGATTCTGGAATTAGTTGGTGTTAAGCATGATGACATCAACCCGATTACTACAGATTTCCCGCAAGCGTAGATTGAAAATGAGTGGTATCAGCTCAGTATTTTGTTTTAATTTATCACGAATAACATAACGTAACAAACAATAATTTGTATGCTAATTGTTTGGTTCAAAACAGCATTATGTTTATAAGATACTGAGTGACATTTTTACCGGTAATAATTTGTATTATTCATACATTTTTGTTTTTATCCAAATGCAAAATTTCACCAAAATTTGTGAACAGCACTTTGTCAAGTTAGTAATGTGGAAAGATATTTCATTCCGAAAAGAAAGAAAAATATATTCACTGGTGTCCTTAGTATCCAATGACTTTACAGGACTTGTAACTAAATGTTTAGAATAATAATAATAATAATAAAAGTTACAGAGACATTCGTTTTACACTATATTTACAAATCATTGTTATTATTATTATTATTATTATTATTATTATTATTATTATTATTATTATTATTATTACACTTTTGTTTGTCATAAAAATATTTCATTTCAGCATTGCGGGAATAAATGATTGAACATTTTCATTTGTTTGCCCTTTGGTCCAGGTCATTCATGCTGAAGAAGGTAACCCAATAACCGTTTGTTTCAGTGGACCGAAAAAGACTGTATTGGTAATAACCAGTCTTTAGTCCGATACGACGTTCCTCTATTTCCTGTAGACGAAAAACGCTTGGTCTGAAAATCCAACCATGCCAGCCTATACTAGACGTTTTTTTTTTTTTTTTTTTTTTTTTTTTTTTTTTTTTTTTTTTACTGAAAAATGCCTCCAGACTTCAAATATAAAAGATCATTGCGTCTCCAAAGCCAAATCATTTTCTCTTGAGAAGCCATTAAACTACATACATACAATTGTATTAATACTTTTAGTAACATATGCACTTTTAATTCTTTCCTAATGTTTATTGTGTAATCTATTGACTTTCATTTTAGCAACAATTTATATGACCATTGTATTTAATCATAACATTACACAACAATTTTGCTAACTTGTACAATGATCAAATGATAGAGAAATCCTTTTTTCATTGAGATTTAATAATAGAAAAACGTTAAATTTCAGTTAGATTAAAAGCCACAGAAGGCCACTGTGCCGTCTAATCTGCCAAATTCCAATCCAAAAACAGACGGTAAGATAATGTTGACTATATGGAAGGACATTAATGTATTACATTAAGATAAATAACTGTTATAATCATTTCTTATATTTCCATATATTCTCTAATCGTTTATACGCCAAATTCTATCCATCTATATTCTACACCAATGATTTACATATATGATTAATTCTAAGGCTCATATTTTTGCATGCAAGGCTTGTTTTTTCTATTATTCACGGGAATTGCCAATTACTGCTTACTTGTATACTTGCATGTCATTTTGAGTATATCTTATCTATAAAAAGGTGGTACTTATATATAGATGAAACTTTCATTACATTTCAGAGATTTTTTACCAGACCACAAAAACCAATTAGTCAATCAAAAAAATTACGATAAAAAGTGGCATTGCTGTTGTGGATGATTAGTAGATTAATATTATTAGTTTGGTTTATGACAATAATATGTATCATCTCTCCTTGACGTCAACGTTCAATAACAATCCACTCAATTGTGTTTACTGTGTAAGGGATTACAACTTAATTATTACACAACAAAAAAACATGACTACTTTTTTTTGTGTTTATTAGGATTAATGATTGAAAGACGAAGTTTTACCTTATTTCCCTTGTTTTCTTACTGTATCTGCCCCATCAATATCACAGTTAAAGATTTTTAAGCACCAGTCAACATAATGAAGTCTTCTTTTCTATAGGAATTACTTATAATTACTTATATTTAAATAGAGTAATATTAAAATACTTTAGATGACTTAAATATTAGAGCCATCCTAAATTCGCCTGGGACATATAAAGCACATTTTTAATTTAAATAATCGGGAGATAGTTTCAGAATAAAAATATGCTTATATTTCAAAGATAATCGTGATGAAGATGTTGTTCTGTAGACCGACACAATTTTCAAGTGTCATAATTTACAAAAGTAAATAAAGAAAAGTCCGGGATAGAAAAAATCTTTATCTTATTGAATATGTAACCATTATTGGATATTACGCATATAAAAGTGGAGGGTACTTCAAGGGCAATCTGAAAATGTACAATGGAGACCTGTGAATACTCCAAGGCACACAAGAAACCTAAAGCAGTATTATTATACTGTATTACAGGACAATGTAACCTAGGAAAAAAAAACTACCTGTTTCTATAGAAAAAATTCAGCTCTCATCGAAAATGACACTCGTTTCCGTCGCAAGTGAATAGTTTCAGATATATATATATATATATATATATATATATATATATATATACATATATATATATATATATATATATATATATATATATATATATATATACACACACACACATATATATATATATATATATATATATATATACACACACACACATATATATATATATATATATATATATATATATATATATATGTATATATATATATATATATATATATATATATATATATATATATATATATATATATATATATATATATATATATATATGTGTGTGTGTGTATATATATATATATATATATATATATATATGTGTGTGTGTGTATATATATATATATATATATATATATATATATATATATATATATATATATATATATATATATCCTACGATAATGGGGGACCTTCAGTGGGAACTCGGGGTTTTGGGTGAGGAAAACATACTGGGGAAACGGTATATAATGGTAAAACAAGCATTTTCTTCTCCATACATTACCTTCTTGGATGTATAATAAACGGAGGAAAAGACACAACAGTATAAACGGATAAACTTTGGAGGCGACGTTGCAAAGGCTATGTCTCATGAAAAAATATGGTATTATTGAGCGGCGGCAATGTTAGCGTTACATGCTAACATTAGCAGTATTTTTAATTAATTTTTAGTCATTCTACTTGTCGGTTGTAGTCGCTCTCGTTCCTTCGTTTGTACATAGCAGGTTTCGGCCTTCTGCGCGAAAACCACTTCTCACTGCGCATTGATTCCTCCTCCACCAAAAGGATTTCTTCTTCTCTAGCCGTCATATTTAACTATTCGACTTCACCCGCTTTATTCAATTATATGACTTGAACCAGTACAACTGTACTATCCCTTTTATATAATACCCTCGTATACATATTGCGTTTGACCCCAGTATTACTCGTTTTATTATCCGATATGTCGAGAATTTTTCTCAGACATATTAAAAACTAATGATTCTAGGCCTGATGGAATGGGCCGATGATAAGACCTTGAAGAGGTTTGCTTTCCAAAACAATTCAGGAGGGTTTCAATAAAATATGATAAAAAAATTTGGTTTATTACAAAAATAATAATTTAAAAACACAATAACAAATCACGCAAAATGAGAGTTAGTCTTCAACCTTACTGCACACGCAGTTACTCGACATTGACAACTATTTCAAACACAGGCTCTCATGACCTTAGAACACAGTAACCCTTAGGGGGTTTGCAACATATGCTCATAAAACTCTAAGTCCACGGTTGAACTAAACAAAACGAAATTACAACATTACACTATTAGTACTAGGGTAAATGACACAACGGTGCCTGCAGACATCATTTGAGGCATAAAACAAATCCCTAATCCCAGGGATGACAAATTTACAGACCGATAAAAATGTACATAATTCACACTAACAATGGAACCGACCTGGTATCGTGCTAGATAGGAGCCAGAGGCAGAGAGACACTACAACTCCATAGACAGTACTTACTTAGTTAGGGATTTAGCCAGGAATGGTCGAATGTCGTTCAACATAGCTCAGAGGAAAACTACTGTCTCCCGCCCTAATTAACGGGTCCTTGTGAAATGCGCGGGAACTCTCACTTTATTTAATCAAGAAGGGGTTTGATAGAGTTTCTTTATCGAATACAAGACAGAAAAACAGTTAAAGTCTTACGTCAGATCAAATGATAAACTCAATACTACGGCTGAAGGCCGTAATTTGCCAGAATCTAGGAAACTAGCGAGTCCTTGGCTCTAAACATATACATCGAAAATTTTCCCTGCATGAATGAATACAACATAATTTTCGTATATTGTAAATAATAAAAACTTTGTTTCTCTGACACCCGCTCCTTCCCCACCAGGTGGTACAAATTTACGCCACAATACCGTCATGTATTGGACAGCATTCATTCATAGAAATGCCCGCAAGATCTTCCAGTCTTGCCCTAATTCAACGCAACGTTTGTGAAGTTAAATTGCGGGGATTTCGAATGATCAGTTCAAAATTCCCGACATACTCCACACCCAAAATAAAGGGGCGGTGAAACGTCGGAAAATTAGGCAAGACCGAACTCAGGGGGGAGTAACCACTCCAAGACTTTCTTAGGCTCGTTGCGTAGCGCTCCACACCGACTCTAACGGAGTACACACACAATATACATCAAGAGAAATAATATTACCCCGGGGCAATCAATTCTTACAAGTGTACACACATAATGGCAATAACATACATAAATGTACCCAGACATATAATGCATACATGAATCAATCAATAGAAAGGCAATAGGCAATAGGCCTGCAACAACATCTCAATAAGCAATAAGCAATGTATACATCCACAATCATTAATCGAATAATCATATATATACAATCATAAGGCAATCTGCCCTTACTCAATCAATCCATGGAATTACCACTCCCAAACAGCCACACCTTGGTAATTACTCTAGGGGAAGGAGGGGCTGGTTCTGTACAATGGTAGACTTGTTTAAACGAGAGAGACCCTCCCATTCCCTTACTCTATACCTGACGCACTTCCAACCTCTGTGGATTCAAACTCACCAACACTTACTTCTTTCCACCCTCCCCACCTACCAGAAGGAGGGATACTCCCATTTTCTTTTACTGTTTGCAGCTATGACTTATATATCTTCATTCTCAACTAATTGTTTCATCAAATCTCGTTGCTTCGCAGCGATCTTTCTCAATGGGCGTGCGGAACGTCCTTGTCCGCCCAACGTCTCTGATTCTACGGCACTTTCACTAGTCTCACTTACCGTATTGGTATCACTATTTTCGTCACTACTTAAGACCTCTGTGGCTGGTTGTCGAGATGCCGTAGCCTGAACTATCTCCCAGATGTCACAACGTTCCCTGGCAGTCCTGCTGGGAAACTGTATGCACCCTCGTCTTCAACGTCGCCGTCGCCATCGTCTTCTACAACACCATCATCGCATCAGAGGGGGCAATCTCCACGGGAACCAGGTGGCTGACAGCTAGCAGGGACTCGACATCCTCGAACAACACCTTGGCCGAATGCACGACTCAGTCGTCGTCAGGATATGTCTCCACGACACGTCCAAGGGGCCACGTAGCCTTTTTTTTATTGTCTTGCTTGACCAGCACGATGTCACAGGGGTGCAGCTTGGAGGGTTCCACAGATCGACAGTCATGTCTGGCCCCTCCACTTCTCCCGGAAGACTTTCAGTATCTGTCAACGTCAAATAACGATCACGGAGCCTCCGGGGGGTTAAGGTGTGGGTAGCACAAAAAACAACGCAAGGCCAAAACCAATTCCTCCGCTTCCAGGGAGGGGCAGAAATCGAGGTACACGACCCTGCTGGCCATGCATGTTGCAATCAGTGTGTAGCCTAGCAGCGTTCCAGTCTGTATGGCCACTGTGTGGTACACTCCGACTGCGGTAAAGGGCTTCGTTAAGCTGATCCTTTCCTTCGGTAGGGTGGGGTGGTGGTGGCTGTGTCAACAGGGGCTGGAAGGCTAGCACGCATTCTGCACACTGCCGTACAATTTGCCTTGCAATGGAACGTAGGCCCGGCGACCAGCATTTCTGTCAAAAGATACCCATTAGTGTATTCACACTACAATGTAAATGCAAACAATGCAAATATCTTAGATAAGCCCTAAATAAGCGTCCCGTAGCTGGCAAAAGAATCAAATGTTTCATTTTCTCTATTTGGGACACACGTCCCCTAGTGCAAATCAGCTTATTATCTAACACTAAATTTAATTGTCTGACAAAATTAATGACTTCACGAGGGGGTCTGACCTCACCCTCCAAGTAGGCATAGACTGTAGGCAAATAATATTTTTGCTCTAATTGGACAACTTTTCTAAACGGGTCCCGTTTTAATTTGGCAAATCTTAATATTAACCTAGCAACTCTTAATAAGAATTGGAACTCTACTTCCCTCTGTAGAAGTTCCCATATCTCTCCTGGGGGAACAGGACTTAATTCTTCCCTCAATTCTGGCACCGCCGCCACTATGGTTCTCACACTGGTTGGATCATCCTCTTTGTGGGGAACAGGCTCTCCCGTGGTCCTTAGGAACTCTGGGCCCTTCTGCCAAAGAGGGTTCTGTAGCAGTTGTTGCGTTGTTGCTTCTCTGGACAGGATATCGGCAGGATTTTGTGTACTTGGAACATAGCTGAGACTGAATCCGCAAACCTGACAAAGAAAAATAATCTCCGCCCCTCTGTTAGATACAAATACATTCTTATTATCTTTGGCATCGGGAGATGCTACCCATGCAAACGTGACCTTACTGTCGGTCCACATGACTATCTCTCGTGGCTCTATCAGCCCTTTAAGTGTCTTAGCTAATCTGCAGCCTAACAGCAATGCTAATAGTTGTAGATTGGGGATTGTCAACTTGTTCATCCCCTCTGGGAGTGATTCTCCTCTTACTAGTGAGTAGTCTTACTTGATTGCAATTGTCCCTAATATACGCTACTGCACCGTATGCCTTGCTGCTGGCATCGGTGAATACATGGAGCTCTAAATTTTTCTTGCCTACCACTCTGGGAAATATGATGTTACTTATCGCTTTCAATTCACACAACTCACCCGCTTCTCTAGCTTTCTCTCCCCTTAACGCGTCATCCCAGCCTATGTTATCCTCCCATAGTTGCTGGGGGAAGAGCTTTCCTCGAACAAATAATGGGCTTATCAAGCCTAAAGGATCATAAATGGAAATTAACAGGGAAAGTACCCTACTCTTCGTAGGTACCTATCCCTCCCCAAATTCACTGATTCTCTTACTCTCTTTCACGCACAATCGATCATCGTCTCGGCCCCATCGCAGCCCAAGTACGTTCACATTCACCGGCTCACTCCACTGCTTCTCGCTATCGAATGCTAAGTTATTGGACGCCCACCCTTCTAAAGGCATACCAGCCCTTTCTAAGATCTTGTTGACAAAATCATGCTCCTGCCTCATGCTCTCTACATTCTCGAAAGTACTGAGATAATTATCTACGTAAAAGGACTTAGCCAAATCTGGCCTACCTTCCCTTTCAAAAGGATAATTCAAAACTTGTTGCAACAAAAACGGACTCGCCGTGATGCCGAACACCCCGACTCTATAGGCGAAGGTGAGCGCTCGACCTGCTACCTTATGCCACAGAAATTGTGTGTATTTGGCATCGTGGGGATCTAACAATACACGGCGGAAGGCCTTGCTGATGTCAGCTAGCATGGCATATTCGTTCAATCTGAACTTTATAAGCAAATGATATGCTAATTCTACTAGATTGGGGCCAGGTAAGAGGCACTCATTCAACGATTTATGATCTTTAGATTTAGCCTGAGGCATTAAACACAATTATGAGGGGATCGTGCTGCTATCTTTCTTAATGTCGAAATGTGGCATATAATACCCTTCAATCTTGGGTTCCTTTACTTCTGATATAAAGCCTGCATCTAGATACTTATCTATCACTTCCTGATACTGATCAAAATATTCCCTGCCCTTCCTAAATTTAGTTTGCAACGATTCTAACTGCTTTACAGCGTTTCGATAGTTCGTTTCTAGCCTAGCATCCGACCCGAATGGTAGGCTAACCTGATATCCCTCAGGCAACTTTACGACACTTTGCGATACCTTCCGCATGGCTTCCGCTTCGCGGCCAGTATATTGCTCTGATGGGGCGATGCCAATGCGGTCCAAACGCCACCACTCATCTATGTCAAACTGGTTTGGTTCACTCGCAATTCTACAGACTCTGAGCATTTTCACATGTTCGATCTTTTGGCCTTCTAACAGCCACTGCAGCACTTTCCCATATGGTGACATGTCATTATGGGTCAGGCAAAGACTTATCCCATCAACTTTCTCGATGCCTATGATGAAGTAGCTAAAATAATCGGACCCTACTAAAATGTGCATATTTTTTAACTTATCAGACTTATTCTCTGGATCGGCCAACGTGACTCCCTTACTAAACAGATGCTGTCTAACTCGTACATAACCAGCGTTATGTATTGGGACGTCAACGTGCTCGTGTGCTACCAACTTCATTCGTACTACTCTTCTTTCTATCTCTACCCTACAGCTTACAGCATCATATTGTCCGCTTATTTCTGCAGAGCCAAATGGAGCTATGTTCAACGCTACCTTCCCTACCACCGGTAGGCCTAATTGCCTCGCAATTCTCGCAGAGATGAAGCTTCATTGGCTTCCCGTATCAAGAAATAAGCGGACTCCCTTACTCCCTTGCTTGTAATTGATTTCGACCATAGCCGTAGGCAAGATTGTGCATGGGAGGTCCACGCTGGAAATCTGTGTAACCTTTGCACTTTTGCACTGCTTGGATTCTACTTCATCTTTAGATGGACGGGGGGCTGTTTCGTGTTGTTGAGGCGTCGCATCTACTATGAGGCGGGAGGTTGTAGACTGACTACTACTACTATTACTTCATGCTGAAGTGGAGGGAACTGATTGCAATTGTTTTCTCGGATCATAATTAACACAAATGGCTGTCTTGTGGTTACCACTACAATTCTTACAAGAGTTTGGGACAGGAAACTTATCACTTCAATGACCAGAATTAATGCATTTAAAGCATAGACCCTCTTTTAGCAAAATGCGACGTCTAGCAGCCACGTCAGTTACTCGGCGGCATCCGTGAGGCGGGTGCCGTTCGTTACAAAAGGGACAAGAATTATTCTGAACTCGTTTTGACTTCGCTCTTACACTGACATCTATTCTCTTGTCAGCTTCAAGTTTATCTCCTCGTTGCAAGGCATCCTCCTCGAACATTCGAATAATGAAATCGATCGTGTCGAAGAATTTATCTAGTGTATAATCACACTTTCTCAGATGTTCTACTACTTTCCTATAGAGCTTCCCTTCTGACAATTTTTGATTAATGAGGTTCATAACCATGCCATGGCCTATATCGTTGCTGCTTAGCCTCTTGATCTGCTTGATTATGATCGTTAATTCAAAACGAAACCTTTTCAGCTCTACAGGATATAATGAGGGTACAAAGATATTAGACAACTTTCTATGTAGAGTTACGAGTGTTTGATTAACATCATCACATTGTTTGTCTAAGAGATCCAACGCTATCTTATAGTTCGCGGCGGTTTCACTTAGAGATTTTACGATCCTAACCGAATCCCTGCCTAAAGTTCGTAATAGATACCTAAATTTGGATACATCATCCAAATCTGCTCTTCGATCCAAGTGGATCGTGAAGAGTTCCCGATACGAAGCATATTCTTGCACTTCCCCTTCAAATGTGGGGATAGGACGTGGTTTCAATCTGGGGAGGGAAACATTCCCTGTCTGCGTGATTTTCACTCTATCAATTCGGTTATACAGAAGCGTAGAAGCTCGCATAGCTTCTCCTAACGTGTGCCTGATTCGGGCATCTAAACCCGGTTCTAGTTAGACTGATTGTCTCTTATACAGCTTTCTTAGCTGTCTTTCTTCCTCTCGCAATTGCGTAACCAGATTCTGGTACACGGATTCCGAGTAGGTTTCAACTAACGCACTCTGCGTTTCAACTAGTAAGTCCGCTATGAGGCCCATCGATGCCTCGATGTGTACAACCATAGCCACTGCCATTTTGACTGACTCTTAACTCTACTTTGGAGCGGTTGGCAAACTAAGAAGGAACAGAATTTTCTTTACGTTATGAAGATGGGGGCAAAAAAACTAAAGGCGCATACGGTCAGTCGCACATCGGGACACTGAGGGCTTTAGTTCTTTCGTCTCTCCCTCTCTCTCCTACTAAGGCTATCCTAAAGATCACATCTTACTGAATTTCCTTGCAAGCTCAAGAAAGCACTTATCATCCGGTTCGAAGGACCAAATGTCGAGAATTTTTCTCAGACTTATTGAAAACTAATGATTCTAGGCCCGATGGAATGGGTCGATGATAAGACCTTGAAGAGGTTTGCTTTCCAAAACAACTCAGGAGGGTTTCAATAGAATATAATCACAAAATTTGGTTTATTACAAAAATAATCATTTAAAAACATAATAACAAATCACGCACAATGAGAGTTAGGTCTTCAACCTTACTGCACACGCATTTACTAAACGTTGACAAGAATTTCAAATACAGGCTCTCATGACCTTAGAACACAGTAACCCTTAGGGGGTTTGCAACATATGCTCATAAAACTCTAAGTCCACGGTTGAACTAAACAAGACGAAATTACAACATTACACTAATAGTACTAGGGTAAATGACATACCGGTGCCTGAAGACATCATTTGAGGCATAAAACAAAACCCTAATCCCAGGGATGACAAAATTACAGACCAATAAAAATGTACATAATGCACACTAACAAAGGAACCGACCTGATATCGTGGTAGATAGGAGCCAGAGGCAGAGAGACACACTACAACTCCATAGACAGTACTTACTTAGTTCGGGATTTTGGCAGGAATGGTCGAGCGTCATTCAGCATAACTCAGAGGAAAACTACTGTCTTCTGCGCTAATTAACGGGTCCTTGTGAAATGCGCGAGAACTCTCACTTTATTTAATCAAGAAGGGGTTTGATAGAGTTTCTTTATCGAATACAAGACAGAAAAACAGTCAAAGTCTTACGTCAGATCAAAGGATAAACTCAATACTACGGCTGAAGGCCGTAATATTCCAGAATCTAGGAAACTAGCGAGTCCTTGGCTCTAAACATATACATCGATAGTTTTCCCCGAATGAATGAATACAACATCATTTTCTTAAATTGTAAATAATAAAGACTTTGTTTCTCTGACACCCGCTCCTTCCCCACCAGGTGGTACAAATTTACACCACAATACTGTCATGTATTGGACAGCACTCATTCATAGAAACGCCCGCGAGATCTTCCAGTTTTGCCCTAATTCAACGCAACGTTTGTGAAGTTAAATGGCGGGGATTTCGAATGATCAGTTCAAAATTCCTGACATACTCCACACCCAAAATAAAGGGGCGGTGAAACGTCGGAAAATTAGGCAAGACCGAACTCGGGGGGGGGAGTAACCACTCCAAGACTCGGTTAGGCTCGTTGCGTAGCGCTCCACAACGACTCTAACGGAGCACACACACAATATACAAAAGGAGAAATAATATTACCCCAGGGCAATCAATTCTTACAAGTGTACACACATAATGGCAATAACATATATAAATGTACCCAGACATATAATGCATACATGAATCAATCAATAAAAAGGCAATAGGCAATAGGCCTGCAACAACATCTCAATAAGCAATGTATACATGCACAATCATTAATCGAATAATCATATATATACAATCATAAGGCAATCTGCCCCCACTCAATCAATCTATGGAATTACTACTCCAAAACCGCCACACCTTGGCAATTACTCTAGGGGGGAGGAGGGGCTGGTTCTGTACAACGCTAGACTTGTATATAGGAGAGAGACCCTCCCATTCCCGTACTCTATACCCGACGCACTTCCAACCTCTGTGGATTCAAACTCACCTACACTTACTTCTTTCCACCCTCCCTACCTACCATAAGGAGGGATACTCCCGTTTTCTTTTACTGTTTGCAGCTATGAATTATATATCTTCATTCTCAACTAATTGTTTCATCAAATCTTGCTGCTTCGCAGCGATCTTTCTCAATGGGCGTGCGGAACGTCCTTGTCCGCCCGACGTGTCGGATTCTATGGCACTTTCACTAGTCTCACTTACTGTATTGGTATCACTATTTTCGTCACTACCTAAGACCTCTGTGGCTGGTTGTCGAGATGTTGTAGCCTGAACTATCTCCTGGTCTTCCCCATATGTCACAATGTTCCCTGGCAGTCCTTCTGGCAAACTGTACTCACCCTCGTCTTCAACGTCGCCGTCGCCATCGTCTTCTCCAACACCATCATCGTCATCAGAGGGGGCAATCTCCACGGGAACCAGGTGGCTGACAGCTAGCAGGGACTAAACATCCTCGAACAACACCCTGGCCGAATGCACGACTCCGTTGTCGTCAGGATATGTCTCCACGACACGTCCAAGGGGCCACGTAGCCCTTTTTTTATTGTCTTGCTTGACCAGCACGATGTCACAGGGGTGCAGCTTGGAGGGTTCCACAGATCGACAGTCGTGTCTGGCCCCTCCACTTCTCCCGGAGGACTTTCAGTAACTGTCAACTTCAAATAACGATCACGGAGCCCCCGGGGGGTTAAGGTGTGGGTAGCACAAAAAACGACGCAAGGCCAAAACCAATTCCTCCGCTTCCAGGGAGGGGCAGAAATCGAGGTACACGACCCTGCTGGCCATACATGTTGCAATTAGTATGTAGCCTGGCCGCGTTCCAGTCTGTATGGCCGCTGTGTGGTACACTCCGACTGCGGTAAAGGGCTTCGTCAAGCTGATCCTTTCCTTCGGTAGGGGTGGGGGGGGGGGTGGTGGTGGTGGTGGCTGTGTCAACAGGGGCTGGAAGGCTAGCACGCATTCTGCACACTGCCGTACAATTTACCTTGCAATGGAACGTAGGCCCGGCGACCAGCATTTCTGTCGAAAGATACCCATTAGTGTATTCACACTACAATGTAAATGCAAACAATGCAAATATCTTAGATAAGCCCTAAATAAGCGTCCCGTAGCTGGCAAAAGAATCAAATATTTCATTTTCTTTACTTGGGACACACGTCCCCTAGTGCAAATCAGCTTATTATCTAACACTAAATTTAATTGTCTGACAAAATTAATGACTTCACGAGGGGGTCTGACCTCACCCTCCAAGTAGGCATAGACTGTAGGCAAATAATATTTTTGCTCTAATTGGAAAACTTTTCTGAACGGGTCCCGTTTTAATTTGGCAAATCTTAATATTAACCTAGCAACTCTTAATAAGAATTGGAACTCTACTTCCCTCTGTAGAAGTTCCCATATCTCTCCTGGGGGAACAGGTCTTATTTCTTCCCTCAATTTTTGCACCGCCGCCACTATGGTTCTCACACTGGTTGGATCATCCTCTTTGTGGGGAACAGGCTCTCCCGTGGTCCTTAGGATCTCTGGGCCCTTCTGCCAAAGAGGGTTCTGTAGCCCATTGTTGCATTGTTGCTTCTCTGGACAGGACATCGGCAGGATTTTGTGTACTTGGAACATAGCTGGGACTGAAATCGCAAACCTGACAAAGAAAAATAATCTCCGCCACTGTTAGAAACAAATACATTCTTATTATCTTTGGCATCGGGAGATGCTACCCATGCAAACGTGACCTTACTGTCGGTCCACATGACTATCTCTCGTGGCTCTATCAGCCCTTTAAGTGTCTTAGCTAATCTGCAGCCTAACAGCAATGTTAATAGTTGTAGATTGGGGATTGTCAACTAGTTCATCCCCTCTGGGAGTGATTCTCCTCTTACTAGTGAGCAGTCTTACTTGATTGCAATTGTCCCTAATATACGCTACTGCACCGTATGCCTTGCTGCTGGCATCGGTGAATACATGGAGCTCTAAATTTTTCTTGCCTACCACTCTGGGAAATATGATGTTACTTATCGCTTTCAATTCACACAACTCACCCGCTTCTCTAGCTTTCTCTCTCCTTAACGTGTCATCCCAGCCTATGTTATCCTCCCATAGTTGCTGGAGGAAGAGCTTTCCTCAAACAAATAATGGGCTTATCAAGCCTCGGGATCATAAATGGAAATTAACAGGGAAAGTACCCTACGCTTCGTAGGTACCCATCCCTCCCCAAATTCACTGATTCTCTTACTCTCTTTTAAGCACAATCGATCATTGTCTCGGGCCCATCGCAGCCCAAGTACATTCACATTCACCGGCTCACTCCACTGCTTCTCGCTATCGAAGGCTAAGTTATTGGACGCCCACCCTTCTAAAGGCATTCCAGCCCTTTCTAAGATCTTGTTGACAAAATCATGCTCCTGCCTCATGCTCTCTACATTCTCGAAAGTACTGAGATAATTATCTACGTAAAAGGACTTAGCCAAATCTAGCCTACCTTCCCTTTCAAAAGGACAATTCAAAACTTGTTGCAACAAAAACGGACTCGCCGTGATGCCGAACACCCCGACTCTATAGGCGAAGGTGAGCGCTCGAACTGCTACCTCATGCCACAGAAATTGTGTGTATTTGGCATCATGGGGATCTAACAATACACGGCGGAAGGCCTTGCTGATGTCAGCTAGCATGACATATTCGTTCAATCTGAACTTTATAAGCAAATGATATGCTAATTCTACTAGATTGGGGCCAGGTAAGAGGCACTCATTCAACGATTTATGACCTTTAGATTTAGCTGAGGCATTAAACACAATTATGAGGGGGTCGTGCTGCTATCTTTCTTAATGTCGAAATGTGGCATATAATACCCTTCAATCTTGGGTTCCTTTACTTCTGATATAAAGCCTGCATCTAGATACTTATCTATCACTCCCTGATACTGATCAAAATATTCCCTGCCCTTCCTAAATTTAGTTTGCAACGATTCTAACTGCGCTACAGCGTTTCGATAGTTCGTATCTAGCCTAGCATCCGACCCGAATGGTAGGCTAACCTGATATCCCTCAGGCTACTTTAAGACACTTTGCGATACCTTCCGCATGGCTTCCGCTTCGCGGACAGTATATTGCTCTGATGGGGCGATGCCAATGCGGTCCAAACGCCACCACTCATCTATGTCAAACTGGTTTGGTTCACTCGCAATTCTACAGACTCTGAGCATTTTCACATGTTCGATCTTTTGGCCTTCTAACAGCCACTGCAGCACTTTCCCATATGGTGACATGCCATTATGGGTCAGGCAAAGACTTATCCCATCAACTTTCTCGATGCCTATGATGAAGTAGCTAAAATAATCGGACCCTACTAAAATGTGCATATTTTTCAACTTATCAGACTTATTCTCTGGATCGGCCAACGTGACTCCCTTACTAAACAGATGCTGTCTAACTCGTACATAACCGGCATTATGTATTGGGACGTCAACGTGCTCGTGTGCTACCAGCTTCATTCGTAATACTCTTCTTCCTATCTCTACCCTACAGCTTACAGCATCATATTGTCCGCTTATTTCTGCAGAGCCAAATGGAGATATGTTCAATGCTACCGTTGTTCACCGCTAGGCCTAATTGCCTCGCAATTCTCGCAGAGATGAAGCTTCTTTGGCTTCCCGTATCAAGAAATAAGCGGACTCCCTTACTCCCTTGCTTGTAATTGATTTCGGCCATAGCCGTACGCAAGATTGTACATGGGAGGTCCACGCTGGAAATCTGTGTAACCTTTGCACTTTTGCACTGCTTGGATTCTACTTCATCTTTAGATGGACGGGGGGCTGTTTCGTGCTGTTGAGGCGTCGCATTTACTATGAGGCGGGAGGTTGTAGACTGACTACTACTACTATTACTTCATGCTGAAGTGGAGGGAACTGATTGCAATTGTTTTCTCGGATCATAATTAACACAAATGGCTGTCTTGTGGTTACCACTACAATTCTTACAAGAGTTTGGGACAGGACACTTATCACTTCGATGACCAAAATTAATGCATTTAAAGCATAGACACTCTTTTAGCAAAATGCGACGTCTAGCAGCCACGTCAGTTACTCGGCGGCATCCGTGAGGCGGGTGCCGTTCGTTACAAAAGGGACAAGAATTATTCTGAACTCGTTTTGACTTCGCTCTTACACTGACATCTATTCTCTTGTCAGCTTCAAGTTTATCTCCTCGTTGCAAGGCATCCTCCTCGAGCATTCTAATAATGAAATCGATCGTGTCGAAGAATTTATCTAGTGTATAATCACATTTTCTCAGATGTTCTACTACTTTCCTATAGAGCTTCCCTTCTGACAATTTTTGATTAATGAGGTTCATAACCATGCCATGGCCTATATCGTTACTGCTTAGCCTCTTGACCTGCTTGATTATGATCGTTAATTCAAAACGAAACCTTTTCAGCTCTACAGGATATAATGAGGGTACAAAGATATTAGCCAACTTTCTATGTAGAGTTACGAGTGTTTGATTAACATTATCATATTGATTGTCTAAGAGATCCAACGCTATCTTATAGTTCGCGGCGGTTTCACTTAGGGATTTCACGATCCTAACCGAATCCCTGCCTAAAGTTCGTAATAGATACGCAAATTTGGATACATCATCCAAATCTGCTCTTCGATCCACGTGGATCGTGAAGATTTCCCGATACGAAGCATATTTTTGCACTTCCCCTTCAAACGTGGGGAGAGGCAGCGGTTTCAATCTGGGGAGGGAAACATTCCCTGTCTGAGTGATTTTCACTCTATCAATTCGGTTATACAGAAGCGTAGAAGATCGCATAGCTTCTCGTAACGTGTGCCTGATTCGGGCATCTAAACCCGGTTCTAGTTTGACTGATTGTCTCTTATACAGCTTTCTTAGCTGTCTTTCTTCCTCTCGCAATTGCGTAACCAGATTCTGGTACACGGATTCCGAGTAGGTTTCAACTAACGCACTCTGCGTTTCAACTAGTAAGTCCGCTATGAGGCCCATCGATGCCTCGATGTGTACAACCATAGCCACTGCCATTTTGACTGACTCTTAACTCTACTTCAGGGCGGTTGGCAAACTAAGAAGGAACAGAATTTTCTTTACGTTATGAAGATGGGGGCACAAAAACTAAAGGCGCACACGGTCAGTAGCACATCGGGACACTGAGGGTTTTAGTTTTTTCGTCTCTCCCTCTCTTGCCTACTAAGGCTACCCTAAAGATCACATCTTACTGAATTTCCTTGCAAGCTCAAGAGAGCACTTATCATCCGGTTCGAAGGACCAAATGTCGAGAATTTTTCTCAGACTTATTGAAAACTAATGATTCTAGGCCCGATGGAATGGGCCGATGATAAGACCTTGAAGAGGTTTGCTTTCCAAATCAATTCAGGAGGGTTTCAATAGAATATGATAACAAAATTTGGTTTATTACAAAAATAGTCATTTAAAAACATAATAACAAATCACGCAAAATGAGAGTTAGGTCTTCAACCGTACTGCACACGCAGTTACTAAACATTGACAAGAATTTCAAACACAGGCTCTCATGACCTTAGAACACAGTAACCCTTAGGGGGTTTGCAACATATGCTCATAAAACTCTAAATCCACGGTTGAACTAAACAAGACGAAATTACAACATTACACTAATAGTACTAGGGTAAATGACATACCGGTGCCTGAAGACATCATTTGAGGCATAAAACAAATCCCTAATCCCAGGGATGACAAATTTACAGACCAATAAAAATGTACATAATTCACACTATCAAAGGAACCAACCTGGTATCGTGGTAGATAGGAGCCAGAGGCCGAGAGACACACTACAACTTCATAGACAGTACTTACTTAGTTCGGGATTTTGGCAGGAATGGTCGAGCGTCATTCAGCATAGCTCAGAGGAAAACTACTGTCGTCCGCGCTAATTAACGGGTCCTTATGAAATGCGCGGGAACTCTCACTTTATATAATCAAGAAGGGGTTTAATAGAGTTTCTTTATCGAATACAAGACAGAAAAACAGTCAAAGTCTTACGACAGATCAAAGGATAAATTCAATACTTCGGCTGAAGGACGTAATTTGCCAGAATCTAACAAACTAGCGAGTACTTGGCTCTAAACATTGATAATTTTCCCTGCATGAATGAATTGAACATAATTTTCGTAAATTGTAAATAATAAAGACTTTGTTTCTCTGGCACCTCCTCCTTCCCCACCAGGTTGTAGAAATTTACGCCACAATACCGTAACGTATTGGACAACACTCATTCATAGAAACGCCCGCGAGATCTTCCAGTATTGCCCTGATTTAACGCAACGTTTGTGAAGTTAAATGGCGGGGATTTCGAATATCAGTTCGAAATTTCTGACACGATACCTTATAAAATCACCTTATTGTATATATCATTAATATTACTTATCATACACTCCATTTTATCTTGCTATATTACTTTTATTCATTTTGTTATTACCTTGTCACGCCCAGATTTTACATAAATACTTGCTCTGGACAATTTTCCCATTCTAGTTCATTCATGTTTACTTTCTAGACTCCGTTGCTTTTCCGTTAACCAATCACAAACCACCTTCCAACAAACCCTTTTTCCGTGGAAACCTTTGCCCAAGTCAAGAAAATTGTAACGACTGAAGTAATTCATACATGACAGTATTTTGGTGAATTCAATGTTTATAATTTTCTTAAATCTCGTAATGTAATAGACCAACGTTTTCAGTGTTCCAAGTGCAGTACTAAACTGAGACAAAGAAGTTAAGACGTCACAGACTCAGTCACAACACCCAGGTGACCCACAAGTTTCGTCGTCGCAGTCATAAAAGTAAATGATTAATTTCTTTAATTTTAATGTGTTAGTGTTACTATTTTGTTAGCGTGTGCAGCTCAACATTACCGCTTGTCAGTGCATACGAGCTTGATGTTTTATTTTCCTGCTAGCGTAAGCGAGCCAGTGGCGGAACAAGAACCATCATATTTAGCGTTGCTAATGTTATCTTAAAGGCGGGTACACACATGCGAACCGAACCTTGTATTGTAACCAATTCTTGTAATAAAAACGCAAGTGTGGACGGTTCCTCGAACCCGAACCCCGAACCCGCGAGGTTCGAGGCTCGGTTCGCCCTCCGTCCCGGCAATTGTCGGTTTTTGGGCCCCAAATCAAAGGGAGGTCTCTTTGCACGTTACGCAACGTGTGGACGGGACCTGTATTGCACGCGTATCAACAGAGGTGGCTGAACTTGACACCGACTATGAATAAGGCCATCCATAGAAGAGTCCCTTGTTTTGGTCAGTCAGTACGTATGTGTACCATGGCTGATTGGAGTGAGGAAGAGGTCCTTCAGTTTATTAGTTATTACAAAGAAAAGACTTTGCTGTGGTATGCAAAACACCCGAACCATTTTAACAAAATACGTCGCAATGATGCATGGATAGATATAGCACAAAAAACGGGAAAATCGATGGTGGAATGCAAGAGGAAGATGACTTGCTTGTTAGCGTCTATGAGAAAGGAGAAGGTTAAGATTAAGAAAAGCACTGGAACCCGGACAGACTGATGATCGCAGTGGATTTCAATGAAGTTACGTGCTTAACGCGGTTACGGTTCGTCCTCAACATTTTGACACCTTGTAACCGTATATGCGTAACACAGTTACGCATACAAGGTTCGGTTCGCGTGTGTGTACCCACCTTAACATTGCATGTTAGAGTAGCATTGCTAATGTTAGCGTGCACTGCTCAACATTACCGCTTGCCAGTACATACGAGCTTGATGTTTTATTTTCCTGCGAGCGTAAGCGAGCCAGTGGCGGAACAAGAGCCATTATAGGTAAAGTTTTGCTGTATTACAGATTCTCATTTCTAACAGAAAAAGGGACGGGACCGAGTATCATTTTCGAAAAGAGCGGAATTTTTTCTGTAGAAAGAAGTACTTTTTTTTCATGGGTTACATTGCCCTGTAATACAGTACAATATTACCACAATGACATCGTAACATTGGTAACGTTGTGTAAACATTGCTAATGTTAGCGTTCGCAGTACATACGTGAGTGAAGTGACCCGGAATTTGATCAACTCATTATATTTAAACATTTTAACAGAATACATATAACAAAAGACATTATATTTAAAAATTTTTACAGATAATATATGTTTTCCCGTAGCAAATAACGTAGTGTAACCGGTTTTCACCTTCATTTCATCCGTAATAACAGCAAGTAGCTCAGCTACTTAAAGTTAGTCTAATTGGTTGTTCTGTTTGTTTGCGGTTGAAATGAAGGTCAAATTCGGTCAAATCACGTCAATTTCTACAGGAAAACATATATTTTCTGCTCGAAATGAGAATCTGTAATACACTAAAACTTTACACTTAAAGCTTCTGAAGACCAATATGAACACATTCGCCCTAAAAAAATCAATAATGGAATACTTAAGCCAATCTAACAATGAATAAAGTAACAAATGTTCAAACAAATTTATAATAATTAATGGCATTTGTGAGATGTCACCTATTCCATTGTTTTTGTTCTCTACTTTTTTTTTTTTTTCAATGACTCCACTAACTCCGGTACCTTTTTTAGAGCCACATTAAAGAAGCCTTAAGGATCCTCTTAAATCCGATAAGAAGATCGTTTATCCCATCGAGTCTGCAACAAAAACTCATTTTTTTTTTTTCATTAAATCCCTTTTCCTCGAACGAGATTTATTCCTCGATTCTGATGTTTTAATGGTGTTGAGAATATCTATTTGGTAGTCTCTGTAGATCAGGTCCTAATTAATACTATCGTTAGAATCTTCTTTCATACCAGAAGAGAGAAAAGGAATTAAAACTACCTTTAGCTATTGAATCATAGAGACAAATTGAGAATATCATATTCCACCCCCGCCCCGTCTCTCTCTCTCTCTCTCTCTCTCTCTCTCTCTCTCTCTCTCTCTCTCTCTCTCTCTCTCTCTCTCGTAATACCTTTCCAGCTTAATATTGAGGGAAAATTTTGTAAAAGAAAGTTCATAACATCATTGAAAGTACGAGTACTTTTTATAAGTTTAGATTCCCTACTATTGATGTGATAGCCCACAACGGATTCTTAATAGCAGCCATGTAAGTTTTTTAAGTAATTTCCTTTCAGTT
>NC_090726.1:73258922-73273922 GCF_036898095.1 Palaemon carinicauda | reverse complement strand
TAATCTCTCCTGGGGAGTGCGAAGAGCATGCCCAAACCATCTCCATCTACCACTCACCATAATTTCTTCCACATATAGCACTCCCGTAATCTCTCTTACAGTTTCATTTCTAATCATGTCCTTCCATTCACCTCCATATATTAGTTTGAGGGCGTTGTTCTCAAATCTGCTAAATCTGTTGGAGACTGTTTCATTGTTATACCACGACTCATGCCCATACAGTAACATATCTCACAAAACTGATATATAGCCTGATTTTATATGTAAATTCAGACAATTGGATTTCCAGATTTTACTCAGCATAGTCATGGTATGTTTTTTTTTTTTTTTTTTAATCCTTCACTAAACTGATATTCTAATAACCCTCTATTAGAGATCATAGTTCATAAATACTTACAATGCATTTCTGGCAAGAAATAGTGTGTTTTTCTTTAATATCTTCTATACTATTGGCAAATCCCGTTAATTATGATGTTTATTCTTGGCCTAATAAAGGTTAAGTTAGACGAATCGTTTAAGTAAGTCAAGCAATTCGAATACCAACATCTCCTCGTCCCTCCCCTATCCTCCCCCCACCCCCGGGCTTGACCCTCCTCCTATCTCTGCGGTGACCCCCTTTCCTAGTTTCTCGGGCATCGCTTACTTCACCATTTCTCTAACCTGTTATATTTGTTAAAAACTGATATTACTGATATTTTGGATTCTTCTTATGTTTATTATCAACTTTTCATGATATTATTGTATTTCGTCAGGGTGTAAAAGGAGTTTATAGCGTTTAGCCTATCTATCCAGCTTGATGAACCTACCCTGTGGGTTTCTTTTAACTGAATAAAAATAATAAAACACACGTTTTCCAAAGGCAGGATCTATTGGATTTACCTCCATGAAAGGCTTGTGTAGAAAACAATAGCTGTAGAACACAAATATAATTATACTGGGACTAAAATAAATATAGTATTTAAATCTACGATAAACAATCTAAAAACTACATTATTAGTTGGATTGATATGCACAATTATAGACACACACACATACACACATACCCACACCAACAAACCTACACACACACACACACACACATATATATATACATACACACACACACACACACACATATATATATATATATATATATACATATATATATATATATATATATATATATGTGTGTGTGTGTGTGTGTGTGTGTGTGTGAAGTAAATGATAGGGTTAATATTTACTTATTCAGTAATATGCTTGTGTTTCAAATGCCGCATTGTTATCGTGCGTCCAACAAACAAACCTGAAGCTTCTCTTACCAGTTAAGGCTAATCCTTAGTTTATAGTTAACTTGTTCCATTTTGTATATGGAATGGAGACGTAAGGAAAATGCATTTCAACATTTACGGGAGCTAAGTAACAAGTCTTCCATAAATATGATGGGAAAACATACTCGGTCAAACAAAAACTAAGACAACAAACTGCTTAGGCATAAACCATAGCAGATACCCAAATTATGATTGTTAATGGTAAAGTGTGACAATACACCATAAAATTTTCTGTCAACTTATGTAACACTTGATTACATTTACTCTACTTTTAAAGGAGGTAAAGCCCATCAATTACGCCTTAGGAAAATGTGTTTCATAATTTTTGCAGTTAAAAGAAGCCTTCTGGGCAGGTTCCTCAGGTTGGATAAATAGGTTAAAGACTATAAATCCTTACGGAATACTACAATATCATGAAAAGTTAATAAGAATTATAACAATAATGCAACATATCAATTCTATGTTATTAACAAATATAACAGGTTACAGAAAAGGTAGAGTAAGAGACGCCCGAGAAACTAGGAAAGGGGGTTACTGGAGAGCTAGGAGGAGGGTCAATACAGAGGGGGGAAGGGGAGGGGAGGGACGGGGGAGTGTAGGTATTCAAATTTCTTGACTTACTTAACCGATTCACCTGGCTTAATCTTTATTAGGCCAAGAGTAAGCATCTTAATTAACGGGATTTGCCAATGCATTACAAAATAAAAAATTAGGTGGAGGTCTATAAAGTGCTGTTTTAAATTACCATTCTGATCAAGTAATTAGTATGTGAGTTATTAAAGAAAAACAGAATATTTTGTTTTCCAAAAATGCATAATAAATGGATTGTACCACATTGATCCTTTCTTCTTCCAATAATATTTCATCTTCCATTGCATATTTCGTTCACATGATTGCAAATCATGTGGTGTTCTGCTAATATGGATAGCATTCTCAGCATACTCTAGGTCCGCTAATTTCCTGTTATCAATCAAGTCCAATCCTTCTCCACTATCTCCAATTGTTCTACGCATTACAATATCCAAGAGGAGGATAAACAACTTAGGTGACATCACATTCCCTTGGAGTACTTTTCTGCTCACTGGAAATTCATTTGATAAAACTCAACTAACATTAACTTTGCACTAGTTATGCTCATGAACAGACCTAATTAATTTGACAATATAAGAGGCATTCCATAATAACGCAAGAATCTCCACAAAATTCCCTGGTGCACATTATCAAAGGCTTTTTCATAGTTCACAAATGACATCAAAACTGGATTTCTATATTCTATATTCTACGCTGTTACATTCAACTATTGTACACAACATGGTTTATGCCAACTCTACTAACATGTATATTTACAGTGTTACAAAAGATTCACCGAATGTTCACAGCACACCAAAACTAAAGGATAAATATACAAAGTTATTACGAAGTTGGACGAGTTGACTTTCCAAACTTCCTTACAGCAAGGGTCAGCTGGCGTTGAGTAGTTTCAAATGGAAAATGTTGACAAGAAGAATCAGTGCTTCTGTCTGATAATGAATATTGATTTAATCTTCTTTGTCTTCTTCAAAATACTTTATCGGAGTGTGCAGTCACTAACTTCCAGATTCACCGAGGGTGTAGCTGTAGTATGTCTCCAAACACCAGCACTGTTCATTCAGATCTGTCTCATCTCTACCTCCCCCTGTCCTTTAATACCGGGAGCAATATTCTTAAGAGTTCCGGAGCCTTCAAGACTAACATGACGCAATAGTGGCACGCCAGGAACCCATTCTCGAATCATCCTGTTGAGCTCACGTTCGACAGATGGCTGGAGCCGAAGTATAGTAGTTATGAAAAGTATCTAAAACTCCCGTTTCCAGAACACAGTGACATTTTCTAGTTACAATTGCATTAACATATATGAAAAAAGAATAAATTTTTACATTAACATATATAAGGTAAAATGAATTTAAACCTTTTTTTTTTTACATTAACTTACATGAAAAAATAAGCCATTTTCAAAAGTTTTGTGACGCAATATACATAAATTTAACATAATATATAACACGCGCATTGCAGTACGACATGTCTTAAAAGTAAAATTTGGCTAGTACAAATTCTAACTTTTCTAAATCCTGATTGTTCATCTCTCAGCTTTTCATAAATCGTTCTCTCCTGTCACTTTAGAATAAACATGCTATATATTTCCATGAAAACTGACGTAAGCGTGATTACTCTGTAATTATTGCAATCAGCCAGCTCCCATTTTTTCCGGTTTTACCTTTTCATGCCATATTTTACAAAATAGTATTGTACGTATTCTGGGGATCACTCCATTTTCAGCCAGTATCATCTCAGCAGTTATTCCATTGTAACCAGTGGCTTTCCATTTCCTGAGATTTTTCAATAATAGCTTCTACTTCAAACACACTGAATTTATTCTTGGGCACATCAAGGTCTCCATCAGCTTCAGGTATATCAATAAAATTATTCCCTTTGTATCTCCTATTCTTAACCTCACTAAAATGTATCATCTAACGTTGCCTTTCTTTCTGCTGTATTTATAAAAGATCCATCTCTCTTTCTTATGGGTAGATGTTTCTTCTTCTTTGCTGCCATATAGCTATCATTGATGATTATATGAGCGAGTCTTACATCACAGTCACTCACTTATATCATAGCTTTGTCAGCCTCATCTGCTTTCCTGTCTAAATATCCTCTCCAGTCATTCCTGGCTTTTCTTTTCATCTCACTATCGATACAGGAATACTTAGCATGCTCTACCTTCTAATTTTCATTACTTTAACGAAAACTCTCGGCAATCAAGTATCATTTGGTATCCATGTCTTTCTCCTTGTAACTGCATGTCCCAAAACTTCAGTACCAACTTACTGATATATGTTCTTAATATCACACTATTCTTCATTAGGCGTTTGCTCTTCGTCTCTTAAAGTCTTAAAGACTCCAAATCGAATCAAATTACAAAGGTTTCTCTGCGCTCATCTTCCAGAAACTTGGTTGTATCAACCTAGCTATATATGTATATATATATATATATATATATATATATATATATATATATATATATATATATATATATATATATATATATATATATATAAATATACCATAGATGACTCAGAAAAAATATAAGTAGGATCTAGGTCAACCTTGTTTTCTTCTCGTTCAATAGAGGAATATGCTGTGCATATTATATTTTCATCGTTTTGATAGATACTGAATATTCTTATCCAAAATTATATTGTTATTAACACGATAGTTCTTTATTGTTAGGCTAGCGGCCAAATTAAAAAAAAAAATGGGACTTAAAAGGCAAATACACCCTACATATTTCATCTTCAGGATGGATGTTTTGGCTGTTATAGAATCATGGTTGAAAGTCTGATATCGTTGCACAACCTTTTAAAAACCGCGTTTACATATGTACATTGTACTGTACACTTGAAAAATCGGTTTATTCGCCAGAGATTCTGCCTCATATTGGTTCATGTATTTGGTAATGCTCGGGCTACATACACAAAGAGGGTACCAAAATATGCAAAATGATGATATACATAGATGAAAAAGCCTTTTTTTTTATATACGAAAAGCCTTTTATGTGGCCTACGGAAAAAACAAATTGAGCAACATATTTCTTCAGAAGTAATCGTATTGTCAAGTCTTATTACTACATTTTACATCAAAATATTCCCTTTTCCTTCTCTTTTTTTTTTTTTTTTAGAAATATGAATCATAAAAGTTCATAAGTTTATTTGATATAGTTATTACCAAACCGATAAGCTACGCACTAAAAGTAGCTGACATTGATATATCTAATTCATGTACATGCATTAACCAAATAAGGATGATATTAAATCCAGTTAAATATGAATTTTATGTTGATTGGATATTTCTACAGACACTGATATATATTCATCACTAACTATTTCATTGTAGATGCCTCTCCTGACATTTGATTTACAATTATGGATCTGATACCACCTGCTTGAGAGCGTTGTTAAATTGGCACTGAACTCTGTATTAGATGTTTTAAATCACTCAACCCTAAAGAACAAGAGGTTGTAAAGAACGCAACATTTAATGGTTTGAGTGCAATCTTCAAAGAAGTAAAATAAGATACCGTTCATGGAATATTCGTGCCTTTGCAACAGCAGAGATTGAATCGTAATTTCAAAATCATTGTTATTCATATGAGATCATAGCACAACATTTTGGTAATTACGTTGAGATATGTACTACTGCAGACTGAACAATTGTATTTGAAATTTACGGATTTTGGCTTATATTGCCTTATATATTGTTAATGTTGGTGCTGTAATCACAAAGTCAGTACCAAAATGACAAACAAGAAGGCTATGGTTTTACCAATAAACATCCACAAAAGAAAAATGAATAAAATATTGAAATTGTATTCATACTTCTATCACCAACATAATCCATGGTTATTTGTTTTTTGAATGATACATCCAATAGACAGCGAAAATATTGTGTCACAGCAACTTATTGCATATGATTCTAGCAAGCAACTTGTATACTTTACTTACTTTGACGGCTGCATTTTCCGGTCCCATACAGCAGGGGAACCCCACTCTCTACAGGGCCTCCACTGTCGTTTTACCTTGTTCATTCAGAGTATTTAACATTTCATATCGTGTATTGTTCAATTACTCTTAAATCGTCACTGTTGTATGACTGTTGAAATAAGAAAGTCTTCAGTTTCCTCTTGAAAGCCTTAATGTCTTCTATCATTCGGATGTCTCGTGGGAGATTATTATATAGTCTCGGGGCTGCATATTTAAAGGCTTTGGAGCCTAAGTAGACATATATCTAGGTTCCAATAGTTTGAAGCCATCTATAACTATTCTCGGGTCGACATGAGTTTTTGGCTGTACAATATGTAGCAATTCTCCTAATTATTTTGGACGACCAGTTCGGTTAACTTGGTGGGCTATTGTACATATTCTAAATTCAATTCTTGTTTTTATCGGCAGTCAGTGTAAATCAATAAGGTTAGGGGTGATCCTATCTCTAGGTGGGACACCTTTTATCAGTCTTGCTCCCTTGTTTATTATGTTTTGTAATTTCTTAAGTTACACTTTTGGTAAATTGTAATAGATAGAGCTGCAGTAGTCAATTCTGGTAATAACAGTTTATCATGTTTCTTTACAGGATTTTCGTCCAGGTAATATTCTAGAAACGCAATATCATATGTTATTCAGTTGACAGGAGTGAATTTCTGACGGTTAGTAATGTTTGTACTGTGACATGCATTCAAGTACACTTTGTTGTCCCCAAACATACCCTTACCACAATAACAGATGAAAAGTACCAATACATCAGTGTCATTACTTTGTACTGTAGAAATACCCTAGAGTGTGGTCTGGCGAGAGGAATAGCATGTAGCAAGAGCCGTATGTCAGCCTATTCACGTGTTTGAAGGTTTACAGGCCACTTGTGAATGACAGACGCACAGGATAGTGGCATTTTCATAGGACGATGCCTTAGAGACTGACCATATATACATATGATCAGCGCCTAAGGCCAGGGATGACCAGACAATGGCTGTTGATGACTCACCAGACAGTACTATAACCTCCCCCAAACCCACATTCTATGCTCACAATGGTGATGTTGCAGACACTAAAGAAACTATCGAGTTTGAGTAGGACTCAAATCCCGTTCTGGCGATCACCAGTCAGGGACGTTTCCTTAAAGCCACCGCAACCTCTAAACAGATCAGATAGTTGCCAGACGCCTTTGTGATCCATAACTTTAACTAGCAAGCTATCATCAAAGCCTCCAGCAAAGGTGACGATTTGGTTTTCCTCAAGCAGCAATTGTACTGCCACATGACTGCAGATGAAGCAGGAAAGTGCTGATTTGTTTGTGGTGTTCTTTAGGAACTTCCTCTTTGGAACAGGGCACTATCCATCGATAACATATCTAGGAGTTCACTTTCCACCTGTTCGACATCCTCTTTCAAGATGTCTAACGGAGAGTGGTCAATCATACCTGTGGAGAATTATTGTTACACATGCCCTATCTAGATCACTAGCAAGTAGTGACTGAATCCTTTTCATTATGGTACATTCAAGGTCATCAAATATGTAAAACTAGTTATCATCAAGTCCCTGAATAAATGTCATCACTTTGATGACATATGCAATATCTTTTAGGTCAGAGAGTTCGAGCACCTTGACTTCCTTGAAATTAGCCTTTAACTTTTTTTGCGAGATCAGTATCCCATAATTCCATCATTTTTTTAAAGAGAGGTGGTGGTGCAGCAGCTATGGTATAAACAGCAACGAAATGGAGTTCAAACAGTCACTCATGCTCTGCTCTCAGAAGTCTGTCTGGCAGAGATAAGCATGGTTGCCGGTCAATAGCATTAGGAGTTAACTGTGGCCCAACATTTGTAGAATGATACTTTCAAATCAAGATTCAATCTGTCTTGTTGTAAAGGTAAGATAGCTTCATGAATGGCATCTTTACTGACTTGGCTTCTTTGAAGATTGCACTCTAACTATTAAATGTTGGGATCTTTACAACGTCTTGCTTTTTAGGGTTGAATGGTTTAAAACATTTATTGAAGTGGCCAGTGTCAATTTTACGAGACTTTCCAGCAGGTGATATCAGATCCATAATTGCATGCCAACTGTCAACACGAGAATCTAAATAAAGATAATCAATGATTAGTATATATCTGTAGTTGTAGAAACAGTCAACATAAAAATTTGCCTTCAACTGGATTTAAAGTTATCCTTGTTTGGTCAATGTATATGCATGTATTACTAATATATTAATGTCAGTTACTTTTAGGGGATGGCATATCATTTGTGTAATAACTCAGTTAAATCAACTCATTTACTCTTGAAATGCATAACTCTACATAGAAGAATGAACAATGATTATTTTGTTGTATTATATAGTAATATAAGTAGATTATTTCTAAAGAATTTATATAAAGGGGCTTTTACATCTATGTATGCCATCATTCCGCGTATATGGGACCACATTTGTTTATGTAGCACTAGCATTAACAAATGCTGGGATCAATATTTATTTAAATGTCCGCAGAATCTCTGTGATACAAGTCATTGGGGCGATATATGGCAAAGTTCCTAGGAGCAGCATTGCACAATGCTCTGGTAATGTTGCTATTATCCACTTTTATTTTGGAAATTTCACAGATCACTTTAAAGGCTTCCCCATGATTATGAAAGCAGATCCATGCTTCCCATTTTCTGTCTTTATCCCTGAAATTCATCTTTATTTTAGTAATCTTACGATAAGTTTGAAATGTAACACAAAATGCCCAATAGTGACTGCTTATTGGCAAGTCATATATATGAACTACATTCAATTTCCTCACTTACCATGACACTTCTGAATATTGGAAGAGTCATCCACTTTTTTTTCCTAAGTCAGCAATAGAATTTTACTCAAAAGAATTACCAGAGGTCGTCAACAGTGCCAGGCACCGGAGTTCATTATTTAAAGAATCCATGAGCTGGGGTAGTGTTCGGTTACTTTGTCGGTTGGTTTGTATATCTGTGTGTGAATAATAAGGAAATATCATACGTTGAAAAGAAAGTTTGCATTCTCCACCATCGGCATAATGAGATGGTACTCTCCATACGCTACCCCTAAAAAAAAAAGAAAGAAAAAAAATAATAATATAGAGGCACAGGGGTAAGCTAAAGCCGCCTGTTAAAGCTGAGACCAAAAAATATGGTATCATCTTCCCCTTATCTATAATGAAGGGATTCCGACCTGTAGGTAAGAGTCCTACCCAGCGGATTGAATTCCCCTGGATTTCGATGACCAAACCCTTAAGAATAGTTCTGCCAAAAAGAAATACAAAACAACTATATATTGGCTATCCTCCAATACTCTCTCTTTGAATGCTAATACCCTACAACCGTGATCTTTTCTCCCTTTCATCTAGCAAGCAGTAATAACGAAGATAGAAATATCCACGACATTTGAATAAAAAATATATGTATATAAAAATAATATATATATATATATATATACATATATATATATTCAAATAAGCCATATATATTTTTGATATATTAATGTCTTAACAACCTCGGGATCACAGACCCAGGCGAAATCTCACAAAGACAAGAGCTTGGCTCCGGCCGGGAATCGAACCCTGGTCGGCAAGCTTATATAGACAGTGACTTAACCCACTTGGCCACGAATCTTTGTTCGTGGCCAAGTGGGTTAAGTCACTGTGTATATAAGCTTGCCGACCAGGGTTCGATTCCCGGCCGGAGCCAAGCTCTTGTCTTTGTGAGATTTCGCCTGGGTCTGTGATCCCGAGGTTGTTAAGAGAATCCAGACATTAATATATCAAAAATATATATGGCTTATTTGAATATGAAAAACACGTAAAAATGTGCAAAATTTATCATATATATATATATATATATATATATATATTTATATTTATATATATATATATATATATATATGAATGTGTATATATATATATATATATATATATCATATATATATATGTATATATATACACACACACATATATATATATATATATATTATATATATTCATATATATATATGTATATACATACATATATATATATATATATATATACATAAATATATATATATATATATATATGTATATATATATACAGTATAAGTATATATATATATATATATATATAGTATGTATGTATGTATATACATATATATATATGAATATATATAATATATATATATATATATATATATGTATATATATACAGTATAAGTATATATATATATATATATATGTATGTATGTATATACATATATATATATATATATATATGAATATATAATATATATATATATATATATATATATTTATACATATATATATATATGTATATATACATATATATATGAATATATATATACATATATATATATATATATATATATGCTGACGATCTATCGCTGAGGCATGTGATGTATATATTTGTCACCAAGCTGGAACAAGGATCAGAAGAACGAAGTTTCATACTAGCGCTTTCGTATTTTCATACCTCTTCAGGTCCAATTGGTACAAAATGTTAGGAACAGAATCAAAATCACCTCTGCGACAGTAATAAAAAGAAATAATTCAATAACATGAAAATTAGTACCTAGCTAGCCTAAAAATTACAGCTAGTTTAAAAATAATTTTTCTTTTAAATACATTGTTTATGAGCAGTTCATCAAGTTTATACATTCCTGGACTACTGTAGATCAATCCCACAAGGTTTCTCTGTATGATATATGATTCTATAATATTGCTTTTTATTATGCCCTTACACTAGAGTATTTCTTTTGCTCCTTTCCAATTAAAGGTGTGATTAAAATTATTCATAAGACGAATTAAACTGCTTGTTTGGTCTCTAGTTCGAACATTATATTCATGCGGTTTTAGTTTTATTTCGAGGTGTTTGCTCCTTTGTACGACATATTTTTTTATTACATTGATAACATTGGATTCCATAAACACACCTGTTGTTTTTTAATGGTGAATTTCTAATTAACATATCCCACAAAGCGCTACTCTCAAAAATAACATTAACATTAAAACTATCATTAATTTAGGAATGGTCATGAAAAGAATGTGAAAGGGTATGATGAGACAGATTTTCATATTAAAATCAGTTTTAGAGTCAGTTTCATATTTTTTTTCCTTTCTTTATAGAAAACTGTGCCGATAAAATTCTCCTGGTAATATGAATTACATGCAATTTCCCGATCATCCCAAGCTCTGCTTCAAAGTAATTTAGGGAAAAACCGCATTGCCCTTAAAAACATAGATAAAAATACTATAATTTTTGTCCTTGGATGATGATTTGAGTAATGATGAACGTAGGAGTCCACATTTGTCGGTTTACTATAAACTGAAAACCTAAAACCTCTATCATTTCTTGAAATCAACACATCTAAAATGGCCAACCAATTGTCTACTTTTATTTTGATTTTAAATTCATAGTCGGCACTAAATTATTTATTGCTGTTAAAATCATGTATTCGTCTTTGTTGACGGGACAAGAACAAAATATGTCATCAACATACCTTATACATTACCCAATGAATGGCCATAGGTAGTATTCTTGGAATGTACCTGGTTTCCATGAATTCCATAAATAGATTACTCAACAATGGTGACAGAGGGCTGCCCATTGCCATACCAAATTTTTGTTCATTGTATTTTTTTCCTAAGACACATTTGAAGCCCTTGATATATAGTTCGATCAATTTTACCATGGTGTTAGAGTCCACAGGGAAAGTATATTTTTCAACTTCTTCCTTGAGAAATTCTAAATTAGTAGTTCATCTATTGGCACCTTCGTGAAAAGAGAGTTGACAACAAAGTTTATCATCTCAAAATCGTAATCAGAATTAAATCTTCTTAACTTGCTAATGAAATCCGTATTGTTTGGAACAGACACAGTTTAAATATTTCCGATCATACGACACAACTCGTTAACTAACCATTTTGATAATCTAAAAGTACAGGACCCCAGAGGAATTATAATAGGGATCACGGAATTATTTTGTTTATGCGTTATGACAACTCCATATAAATATGGTAGATTTTGACTAATACATATAATCCCTGTTAATAGGTCTTAATAATCTTTTGCAATAGTTTTGATATTTCTGTTGAACGAAGAGTTGGTTTTATGTAATGGGTATTTTCGTATTTCTTAATTTTTAAACTAGCTGTAACTTTTAAGACTAGCTTTGTACTAATCTTGATATTATTGTATTATTTCTTTTTTACTAATGTCACAAAGGTGACTTTGATTCTGTTTCTAACATTCTGTACCAATTGAACCCGAAGACATACGGAAATACGAAAGCGAGAGCCTAAAACTTCGTTTTCCTAATACTTCCTACAGCTTAGTGATATATATATATATATATATATATATATATATATATATATATATATATATATATATATATATATATATATATGTATGTATGTATGTATGTATGTATGTATGTATGTATATATATATATATATATATATATATATATATATATATATATGTATGTATATATATACACATTGATATAAATATATTTATATATACACACACATTGATATAAATATATTTATATATATACACAAACACACACACACACACACACACACACACACATATATATATATATATATATATATATATATATATATATATATATATATCTTCGGTGAAGGCAGCAACAGCCGGTAATGAACACGAATTTCATAGTTTGGATAGGAAAAGAGTAGTTCAAAATATCTTTTTTTTTTTTTTATATCCCAACGTTTCGTGGTTCTTAATCACATTGTCCAGGGATACAAATAAAATATATACAAAAGAATTAAGAATCAGTTTAAAACAGATTTCAAATTCACTCAAAACACAAAAAATCACTTAAAATCTAAATGGAAATTAAAAGAAAAAACATTATATATACCTCAGACAAAGTAGTGGAACCAACCTCGCAGAAGCGTAGTGTGAAACTATGCCAACAAGAGTTAGAAAACAAACCTAAGAAAACTATGACAAATATAATTGAATAGAAGAAGCTTGGGTATTTAACGACGGAACAAGTCGTTTGATCAATATGGAATCAATAAGAGGTAAATCATGGTTATTTGACACTTGACCAATGATGGTTAAATCTTTGTTTTCAATATTTGGTTTGCATATTTTAGCATGAATCCGAATATTAGAATGTTCAGGGTCGGATATTCTGCAACCAGTTCGATAGGTAACACCGCTATGGGAATCAATTCTGACCTTTAACAGCTTCTTGGTAGATCCTACGTAGGTCCCACACTTACACTTTGGGCAAATATTTTTATATATAACACCAGAGGACATATAAGGACTCAAACAATCTTTGAAGTGGAAAAGCGAGCCAATAGTGAGAGGGTTCTTAGGGGTGAGTTTAACTTCCACAGCTGGGAAGTGTTGTTGGATATTTTCTGTATACTTTCTCTTAAGGAAATCTTCATGGAGAACTCGCATAGAGTTTTAGTTCAGGAACTGTAAGTTTTTTTGGAGTTTGAGCCAACTTGTCATTCAATAATCTATTAAGAAGTTTACAAAAATATTTTGGTGGAAAGCAGTTTTTCTTAAGATATTCACATAGATAAATAATTTCAGTATGGAAAGATTCCCAGCTAGAGATCAGAAGGAATGCGCTGTGGAGAAGAGTAAAAATAGAATTAGTTTTGAAATTATAAAAACAAGAGCTATAGAAGTTTGAGCCTAATCCTGTAAGTCTTTTTCCTAAAAAAATCGTGGTACTAAAACTTTCTCTATTTTTAGAGACCAACACATCTAAAAAGGGTAGTTTGTTACCTTCCTCGTTTTCTACGGTGAATGTTATGTTTTCATATTCTGAGTTAGCAAAGTCAAACTAGGAGTCAGCGCCGAACTCATCTCTGAATAGAGCAAAGGTGTCATCAACATACTTAACATAAAAGAAGGGATGATATCTTAAAGGGCAATTTTCCAGCATGGTCTCCTCCAGGGAGCACATGAAAATATTAGTAAAGGTGGGTCCCAAGGGGGAACCATAGCCATCCCATCAAGTTTTTTGTATAAATTACCATTAAAAACGAAAGAGGTGTAGAGCACCGCCAGCTCCAAAAGTTTTTTAAAAGACGTGCGATTAAAATCATTGAAAGTAGTATTAGGATCAGAAAATAATTTGTTTAAAATAATATCGATAGTTTCTTCCACAGGTGTATTAGTGAATAAAGACTCAACATCAGGACTCGTCATTAAAAGATCTGAGTCTTGAGAGATTAGGGTCTCCTTAAATGCATAGGAGTTATTTAGAGAAAAGTTGCTTTTTGTCATAGGTTCTAGTAAGGGAACGAGAAACTTAGCTAGTTTGTAATCAGGGGTATTAAAAGACGATAAAATAGGTCTCAGCGCAACATTGGGCTTGTGGATTTTGGGTAAACCATATAAGATGCCATAGGAAGACTTTGAACAGTACAAATTTTGGTAGGTAGTTTCAATTATGCATTTTCCATTTTTAAGAGTCTTTAAAAATCTATTAATTCTATCCTCGGTTTTAAAGATATCATTAAAATTAGGCTCACCAATTTTCAGAAATATCGATTCATCATTCAGAATATTTTCCATTTTTCCCACATATTCCTCCTTATCTAAAATGACTGTTCCTTTTCCTTTATCTGGTCTAGTAATAATAAAATTATCTCTATTGGCAATATTCCTAAATATATCAAAAATATGTTTCCTTAAAAAAGGGTGTCCACCTGGTTTTTAGTTTGCCAAATGTAGCATGTGATATTTCACATTATTTGGATTGCAGGTTACCAAGATTCATGTCAAAGGGCAGAGATTTACGCCTTTGAAATAGTGACTCTAGAGGTAGAAAAAACTTAGAGTAATTAGGTCTGAAGTTCAGAAGACAGAAATCCAAACCAAACGACAATAAATACTCTTCTCTTTCAGATAATACATAATTGGAATAGTTAAAAACAGTAATTTGGTCTTTGTTAAAATTTGGAATAAAAATACCCAAGCTTCTAAGTTTCCTTTTATGACAATCTTGTACGGTGGAAACGTACGCAGAAATACTCTCATTAAAAAGTTGCTAAAAAATTTAAGAGAAAATTAGGGTAAAAGAATTACATACAGTTTT
>NC_090726.1:73251422-73253922 GCF_036898095.1 Palaemon carinicauda | reverse complement strand
CTGGGCAGTGCCAGTATCAGATATAGTGCTGGAATAGTAGAGCCGAAGAAGTCAGAGCTTTGCAACCTAAATAGACTTACTAGAAATGTTAGAAACATGCACCAAGCATTGCATCCAAGAGTAAATATTGACAGGCTCTATATACCACGAAGTGAAGGAGGAAAAGAACCTTCAGTATAGAAGATTGCTTCAACATCGAAAATAGAGCACTGGGGCAGTACCTCTAGACAAGTGGAGATGAATGGCTAAAAAGTGCATGTTAAGAAAACCTAATAAAGGGGGATGAAGTCCTAGAATTATAGAGAACTTTTAAAAAAAGAAACAAAAAGAATGGAAAATAAAACCAATATATGGGCAATTCCTGAGACAAACTGAAGAATTTGCCAATATGGAAACATGGCAGTGGATACAGAGAGGAGGACTTAAGATGGAAACTGAAGAGATCCTAATTTCAGCACAAGAGTAAGCCTTAAGAACAAGTCACATTCAACGAGCTATAGACTGAAGTAACATCTTGTCAAAGTGCAGGAAATGTATGGCAAAGGAACAAAGCATCAACCACATCGACAGTGAATATTTTGCACTTACTCTGAATCTATATAAGAAACGACGTGACAGAGTAGCTAAAGCTCTCTATTGATCCTTTTGGTGATCTATATATGATTCATAATTTAAATTCAATCAATTCTAGTGTGTTTAATCTTTAAAAAAAATTCAAAGTGGAGGAAGTGAATAAACGTATATCTGAAAATGATTACTTTGTAGTAAAAATCAATATTTACATTTAATATTTTATAAAATGTGCAGATTATAGAGAGGTTCTATAATGCATGATAATTTCCTCGTAACCTCTTACAATCGCCAGATGCTACTTGTGTTATAGAACTCAACGTATTGCATGATTATGTAGGAACGTCTCTAACTCACTGGAAAAAAAGAAACATCTTTCTAAAGTACCTAAAAGAAAAAGTGGCCTGATTACTCATGTTGGTTTGATGGCTCTCCCAAGTTTTATTCGTTTATGGAAAGTTAAAAAGAAAAGTTCAGTGATGAATGACGAAATAACAAGGACACCTTTTATTAATACGTAAATGCTATGCAATACCCCCAAAAGAAAATTCTTGGCATAAAAGCAGCAAGATTTTCCTAAAGTTCAACTTACCGAGAAAGTTATTACTTCTTACTTGGCTAAGTTCGAGACAAAATTCTCAATAACGAGAAAAAAAAATGATAAATTGAAACGGGATAAGGAAATTAGCTGCAAGATGAGAACATGAAAATGTTCTAGTGTTAAAAATGAATTGGAAAACCTCAGGACAATGAATTGAATAGATGCAAGTATGGGAAAATGACAAATATGATTTACATAAATATTTTTAACGCGCTGGATGATGCAAGTAGACTTGTAATAATAATAATAATAATAATAATAATAATAATAATAATAATAATAATAATAATAATATCCATTATTCAAGTTCTTATGTAATCAGACACTTCAGCATTTCATATAATAGATAATGCCAAATTTGTTTAAATATACTAAATGACAATATCAGCAGCTGGAAGATAGTTTAAACTGTGAAGCGCAATAGAATCCAGGACCTGAATTTAGGGGTTTCCTCATGTTCACATCATTATCTTCATAGATGCTGATATTCAATTATGCTAGAACTTACGATCTAACCAATAATAAGAAAACCTGAGATCCAAACCTCCGCCAAGGCTGATTAATCATCCCTCCTAAAGATCTCGTCTTTTAAGAAGTGACGTCATCTGCCCCAATGGTTGATAAAACTCTCGTGAATACCCTTTCATATTTTGGCGCATCCCTACTAACCACTTTTGAAATAAGATAAAAACAATAAGAAATTAATTATATGAAACTGAATCTCAATAGAAGTGGATCGTTTTTCACAAGTAAAAAATCGGCGAATATTGGTTACACTGAATTATAGAATGTCCGAATTAGAAAATTCCATTTGAAGCGGAAATGAGTTGGTCGTGAAACTAAGCATGAACTACCGGGTACCATTTCATTAACTCATAATCCTGTAAGTAATTACACCATTTGAAAAGACAGTTACTCAATCTGAGTTAATTGTAAGTTTTATTTCTTTGATTCTCAGATACTATGCGTTAACATCTGTTCCTGTTTGGTGTGTGAAGACATTCGATTATATGGGAGAAAAGGGCTGAAACTAAAAAGTCATATGCATTTATTGCAAATTCAGGTTTCGATCTACATTTTGCCATATAAGAATTTCCTTCTTCGACTGCAGTATATGTGATGGTAGTAGTAAAATGATATTAGAAACCGCTGGTGTGGTCCCATATGAACAAAAATGGAACATGCCTATCCATTAACCTAAGTAACCAATTGCGAATATGATAATACATACCTCTTTATTGTAAACTATCGACTATTTTTAGTCATAACTAGAGCTATAAAAATACAGTACTTTATTGTAATATCCGAAATTTCATTCAATCAAAACGG
>NC_090726.1:73208922-73246422 GCF_036898095.1 Palaemon carinicauda | reverse complement strand
CATATTTTTCCCTCTTTCACTTAAGTCTCTCCATCAAACCAAGGAGATTTGTCCTTATCAGTTATTGTCTTTTCCATCAGTGGGCACATGGTATCATTTACTATTATTACATGTTTCTGTAGAGGTAGACTAAACGTAAAGTTTTTGCGATGGGGAGATAGTACATTTCTCTTCAATATTTATATCAGATACAATGTTATTAATTCCCTCACTCAAAACTATGTCCAACTTATGCCCAGTTAAAGTAGTTGTACAGTCGACATTATTCACTAGTTGATATGATTCTAATAATTCACTAAATGCCAAAGCGCCAAAATTTTATGTACCATCCATCCAAAATTTGAAATGTCCACAAATAACTAATTAAATTTCCTCCATGATAATCATGTCAATGAAGGCACCGAATTCTTCAAAGAAGATACTAGTATTTTCTATCGGAGGTTTGTAGACTGTTACAAAAGATATTTTTTTCTGTTTTCATGCACAAAGTTTATTTCTATACATTCAAAGCTTGTTACACTAGTTCTTTTCAACATTTTGAGATATGAGTAAAGCCCCCCTGACACTTGCACGCATTTCTGGCACGCACTGGGAGGTTCCCGCACTGTTCACGACAAGTTCACGACAAGTTCAAGCATAGTTCACGACAAGTTCACGCCACGTTCACTCATCTTTCCGCATCATTCCGCATCGTTCACGCATCAATCACGCCAGTTCACGCCAGTTCACGACTTGGCCAAATCATATATAAAGACGGGGCTTCCTACATGATTTTTATCAAAAGCGTATTCTTGTGCTAATCTTTGATTAATATCCCCTGTATTAATATATGGGTTATCTTTATAGATATTTGTAACAATTATACTTCTATTTAGTATATATTTTATTATTTAATTATCATTATAGGTAATTAACTGGTTTGAATAATTTTTAAGCTTCATAATTTACTGGAAAAATAATATTTTATGGCAGTTATATGCTGATCAGATATTTGGAACCCACTTTACATTATCTTAGAATTTAATTGAAAGATGACTATTCCATTCATTAGTTTTTGTGCTATAAAATCAATAATTCTCTCTCTCTCTCTCTCTCTCTCTCTCTCCTCCGAGGGATAAAAGAGTGCAGGGGGTAAAAGTTAGTGAAAAATCAAGTGCAAATTCCTTAGATTCACGCCTAGGCCTATGTTAGTGTAAGTGTGAATAACAATTTTGCCGATAGACTTACTCAAAGGGTAAAGTTGTAGATTGTGTAGGAGAATAAAGGAAAAGTTTTTAATATATTATAAAAGAGCGGAATAGATGAATTTGAAATGTATTTATTTAATGGTGTATCTGTATAGGCCTACAGCTGTAGTAGGCCTACAGTGTCTATATCTCTGTATTTGAATTGTCTCTTTATGTAACCTATCATGTTTTGTGCTTTCTTTTCAGCTTTTATGCTCTGTTTGGTGAACTTTAAATCCTTGCTGATAATAATACCAAGAGAGAGAGAGAGAGAGAGAGAGAGAGAGAGAGCTATCAGTTTTTATGTTCCCTAGTCTATGATACATCAAAATATTGAAGCTTATTCCCTCTCTCTCTCTCTCTCTCTCTCTCTCTCTCTCTCTCTCTCAATTAAATAAGGAAAGGGAAGAGGTGAAAGAATATGTTGTCATTATACAGATTTTTTCTTTGATGATTATGAGGAAGTATGGATAAATGCATTGATTTAATTGCCACGCACTGGCACGTATCCTCCCGCATCGTCCCTCAGTAGGGATAAATCCATTGATTCAATTGCCACGCACTGGCACGCATCCTCCCGCATCGTCCCGCACTGTTCACTCCAGTTCACTCCAGTTCCCGCATCGTTCACGATAAGTTCACACCAATTTTGGCGTGACAATGCGTGTCACAAATTTTGAACATTTCAAAATTCTCGGCACGCATGGCACGCATCGGCACGCATGCCACGCACCGTTCACGTCAAGTTCACGCCACAATGCGTGCCAGTGCGTGCCACAAATGCGTGCAAGTGTCAGGGGGGCTTAACCTTCATGAATAAAGAGTCCGACACCCCCACCTGACGTACCTTCTCTCGGAATGTGAAAGAAGGTATGTGTGGTGGGTGTCATTTCAGTGATCTAAGCCTTGTCAATGTTATTTTATCATGTTTCAGAAAAAGCAAGTTTATGCAAGGATATCTCGTTTATCGATTCTCGAATTAGGATAATATTATTACCAAGAGATTGTATATTATAGTCACAATTTATGGCATCATTAGTATCCCTGATCAGTATTTTGTTCTAGTCTTTTCAAATCTAACTCAAAATCTTTGCAATCTCTTGAATTTTCTGTATGGACCTTTGGTTTGTTTATCTTTGTGCAGTTAATACACTTTGGCATTTGCAAGTTACATTCCTTGGTGGAATGCTTTTCTGAACATTTCCCCGCAGATTTTATCGTCAGTTTAAACTTTGTAATCTTTTTCAAATTGTCCATTTGGCAGTGGTGGCAAGTGATCACGTGGTATCTATTACGTAAGCCATAAGTACCCCATCGCAACATAACGTTGTCAGCATTATCGTGAATAGTCTTTGGGACTGCAGGATCACATTTCAACACATTGTGGGTAGTCCCACCTGCAGCATTTTTTTTTCTTTTTTTTAAGTAGCACGCTTATCTTCTTTTCTATGTTTTGGATTGGGTCTAGGTAATGATTTCTTCGAATAAAGGCATTTATTACTTGATCTTCATCATTGTACACATTGCATATCATTATTTTTTATTTTAATTTTTCGATTTTTCTCGTTTCAGTGTCGGCAACCAATGTCTGAATATTGTTTGCAGCCTCTTCTCTGATCATTTTGCAAGCAAAGTTTACAAAACCAGTTCAATTTGAAGTTGACCTCGTGTTAAGTATTGGAATGTCTTTACGTGCATCTTCAACCGCATTTTTTTTCTTTTTTTTTTTTTTAGTAATTTAGTTGATTCAAATACCAACATATTTTTTTCCTTAATCTCGTCAGCATATATATGTCTTTTTCTGCGGCTTTGTACCGTCAATGATTGAAGTGTTGCCTGAATTGATTCCATATTCATAGCAAGATTATCAACTTTCTCAGTGAGGTCAGTAGTCAGGGTGGAATTTCCTACGTGTGCGCTAAGGTCTGACACTTTATTTTCCAATTCAGCAATTCTCGTATCTTGCTCGCTCAGAGCCTGTTCTCTTATACTAAATTCATCCTTCAATTTTGATATATATAACTTGGCTTATCTAGCTTCAACTACTCAGTATGCCATAACTAATTTAGGTTTCTTATTTCATTATTAGTGATGCCTGTCACCATATACACCCATTTCTTATGATGGGATCTATTGCACTCACATCCTATCCATTTTATCTGGTCTCCCTCCGTGGTTTCGCATATGAGGTAAACCGGGTTAGAGGCAGACATGGGGGCCAACATGGTGTACTGTTTCTTTTCACTTTGGTTTTTCCGTAAAATTAACCAATATCAATGATATTCTAAGCGTGAAACAGAAGCTAAAACACGGTTCAGAGCGAGTGTTGAACGGAGCTCCGTGCAATACACGTCAAATAAACATTCATTAACAACTACAGTCGGTGATTTAAGGGTATCCTGCGCTCTCTAAGATTAATAATAATAATAATAATAATGATAATAATAATAATAATAATAATAATAATAATAATAATAATAATAATAATAAAAATGATGATATAGGAATGACACCCCACGTACAGAAAAGAGATTGGATGATCAAATACTATAGATAAAAAAGAAAAACTGGCTATCAAAAACTGAAGGAAAAGATATAGAAAGGGAGATGACGCCCAGAGAAGAACCATACGAGTTGATAGAAGTGGTAACCGCGGAAAGAAACAACAAGATCAACAACCCATCATGTATTGTTATGCAGAAAACTAAAAAAGAACTGACTGATGAGATGGCAGATCATCTGAGCAAGTAGGAAACTGGATGCAAGACGATAGAGAAAGAAGGAGGATACCAGCCCTAAAAGCCTACAATTAGAAGGAACTGAAGGAAAAAAACGAAAAATGTCAATGAAATACTAAATTTATTCCAGACCAGTACCATAGAAACTAACCACCTTGCATATGTAGGGGCAATACTCATTTTGGAGTTAATGAAGATAAATATACCAGCATCAAAACCCAATGAACAGAATCAGAGACAGTCCCCTTGGAAAAGGAGATTGGAAAGTCAAATAACCGAGATGAAAGCTGAGTTAACTTGAAGAAATGGCAGAAAACAGACTGAAAACGGTAAGGTACGGAAGCACCTGAATGAGAAGTATAAAGTGCAGAAGAAGGCTCTCAACAACATAAGGAAACATATAAAGTGAAGAATAAAGGCCAGAGCACAGATGATCAACTTATATGAGAACAGAAACAAAGGATATCAGCAGAACAAACTCTTTGAAACAAACCAGAAATGACTATTGAGCCAAGTAAAAGGCGAAGATAACCATGAAAACACAGAAGCACAACGATCCAAACAGCTCTGGAGAGGCATATGGAATAACCCAGTAGTCCGGAATAAACGAGCAAAACGGCTAAAGTATATCAAAAGTAATGAGAATGGAAGAGTCAAACTAATGTTCTCTGATATCACAACAGAAGTTACAAGGATCCAATTTAAGAAAACTCCTCACTGGAAAGCCACAGGTCCCGATGAAGTATATGGTCACTGGCTTAAAACTTGCAAGAATGGCAAAACAACTCCAGTATTGTATTTGAAGCCACAAAACACATGAACGGATGACCACAGGAAGGACTTGTCTAATTCAAAAAGACAAAAAGAAAGGTAACATAGCTAGCAATTATAGACCAATTACCTGCAGAAAGATGAATAGCAAGAGAAGGAGAAGCAAAGGTTTTCGACATGATACCACGCTCATGGCTGATAGAATGCTTAAACATATATAGTACAGAGGATAACACGATCAACTTCCTCAAGAATCTAAGACAAAACTGGAAAACTATACTTACATGTTCTCTAAAATGGCTTGCACAGGTTAAGATCAGGAGGGGAATCTTTCAAGTATACTCATTATCAGCATTAATATTCGTAGTAGCTAGGATTTCCATGGCAAGAGTGCACACAAAGATAGGAGTCGAATATCAACTGATAAGAAGAGGCAGCAGAATTAACCACCTGATGTCAAAGGATGAAATCATGTTGTTTGGAAAAGATACAAGGGAAAAGACATGCTAATCTAGACAGTAAGAATATTATCAGGAATCATCAGGATAGCATGTGGATTTGAAAAGTGTGGCTTAATTAGCATGGAGTGAGGAAGAGTAAGAAAGACTGAGGGGATAAAGTTGCCAGATGGAAATGTCATCAGAGGCATTGACAAAGCAGACTACAAATACCCTGGGCAATAGAAGGAGAGCCAATAAAATGCCAATAGATGAAATAAAAGATCAAAAGAGAATATGTGCAAAGAATCAGAGTTATAATAATGTTAAAACTAAACTACAGAAATATTAAAAAGGTTATAAACCCTTGGACTGTACCAATTATTAGGTTTAGTGCTGGAAAAGTTGAGTGGAAGGAGTCCGAGCTATTCAACATGCATTTAGAGCTAATGCACATGCACCAAGCATTTCACCCAAGAGCGAATATTAACAGGCTCTATTTACCAGGAAGTGGAGAAAGAAAAGGACTAATCAATATAAACGAATTTATTAACATCATAAGTAGAGCACTGAGATCCGTAACTGTTAGGTGTAACAGAGAGGTGAGGTAAATGCAAGTAACCTTTATTCAACAGATAATGAGCTTATTTGTAAGCAGTTGTAAGAAAGAATGTCACCAAAAAATCCATTTTATGTAACATACACAGACAAGGAGATCCCATATGATTCTATCTATGAGGCATTGAAAAGTGCTCCCAACATTATAAAAGCCCAAAACACGAGCATTTGAAGGTGTATGTATTATAGGGGTTAGTGATGGTGGTCATGAGGATTTCTTCTGGGTTCAATGGCACCTGATAATATGCCATTAAGAGATCTAGCATGAAAAATACCTTTGCTTTGGGCAAGTATGATGTAATGTTAGAAATGTTTGGGAGAGGTACTGTTTCGGTTCCGTCTGCATGTTCAAATACCTGTGATCCCAACAAGGGCACAGGGAGCCGTCTCTCTTCTAGACGATGTTTAAGGTGGATGATCCTGGGCCTGAGCCTTTTTGGTATGGGCCCATTTCTTCCTTTTTGGCAAACGTTCTTTTTAACTGATAACAATCCAGTCAGATGACTGAATATGGCAAACACTGTGGGCCCTGTTATCTGGATATAGTGATAAATACCATGCTTAGTTGGAACCATGAGCGGTTGGCAAAATTTAGGGTGTAAGACCTCCAGGTACAACGTGAGGAGATGGGCGTAGATATCCGTGCGAATGTTGATTTGGAGTGCGGGGTCGAAGGATGTGGAAATATGCAAGGAAATCTGCACTGAGTAGTGGCAATGTAACATTGGCAATGAGGAATTTCTAATGGTACTTGATGCTCCCAAACAATAGTGTGAGTATCTCGTACCTGTGAGTGGGGATATCAGATCTGTTGTCCGCTACCAGGTGGATGTCAGCAGGTTCAGAATGACTATGTCGTGTCATGGAGAATGACTTTGGTAGAAGAGAACGGCAAGTACCAGTGTCTAACAAAAACTGCACCCCAGTACCTGCATCATGTAAAATGAAATGATTATTAACAAGGAAGGACACCACTATAAGCAATGGCCTACTTGCACGTTTTTGGCCATTGAAAATTATCAGAACATTTCTTAGCGCATTTCTGAATAAGTAGTAGCAGAAATGTGGGTGATGGGCATCAGTAGGTGGCTGGAAATTTTATTGATTGGGGCATGATTGAGGAGTGACATATGTGCATGGTGGGTAGCTTTGTCACCACCTTAACCGGTCATGGGGAGGGAGTCTGTGTCTTACAGCATTCACATCGGCTTCAGTCAGTGTTGAGTAGTAGTCTTCTTCGTCAAGATTGAAGGCATTGACGGAGGTCTTGAAGATGGTGAAGTGTCTGTCTATAGGGTCCTCAACTTTGGTCATCATATCCTCCATGAGCAAGGTATGACTATGTCGTGTCATGGAGAATGACTTTGGTAGAAGAGAACGGCAAGTACCAGTGTCTAACAAAAACTGCACCCCTGTACCTGCATCATGTAAAAAGAAATGATTATTAACAGGGAAGGACACCACTATAAACGATGGCCTACTTACACATTTTTGGCCATTGAAAATTATCAGAACATTTCTTAGCGCATTTCTGAATAAGTAGTAGCAGAAATGTGGGTATGGGCATCAGTAGGTGGCTGGAAAGTTTATTGATTGGGGCATGATTGAGGAGTGACATTTGTGCATGGTGGGCAGCTTTGTCACCACCTTAACCGGTCATGGGGAGGGATTCTGTGTCTTACAGCATTCACGTCCGCTTCAGTCAGTGTTGAGTAGTTGTCTTCTTCGTCAAGAGTGAAGGCATTGATAGAGGTCTTGAAGATGGTGAAGTGTCTGTCTATAGGGTCATCAACTTTGGTCATCATATCCTACATGAGCAAGGTATCTACATTAAGAATGGGGATGCATACAGGTTTGTGTAGGCATCCCACACAAAAGGATAAAAACTAAGCTCACCTCCTTAGAAGAGCTGTCTGCGCCAGGTAGCAAGTGAGCAATGCTGGTTATTTCCTTGAAGGCAATTAAGCCCTTTTCGTCCCCCAACAGATGTTGAGAGATCTGAAAAAGCTTGGCTATACTGGTGGCCAGCAATGGTGAATACTGCTCTAAGATTATTTTTTGTACTCTATTGAGGCATCCCCTTGGTCACAAAGCCAATTGTAGATATCCGGTAAAGTGTCACCAGGGATCGCCGCGAGGACATATTCTGTATTGCTACATGAGTGAGTCATGCTCTTTTGTGACACTGAACTTCGGTGTACTGGAACCATGAGAATGCTTATCCGCTGAGAGGAGTGGCAGTTTTATTGAGGCGGCCTGTGTCGAAAAGTCAGGTTCAAAATGGTAGTGCAAATGGGTTGGGGAAAAAAGCGGTGTGGAGTAGTCACTCCGGTGGTCACCAGTGTGGTAACGTAACTATATATATATATATATATATATATATATATATATATATATATATATATATATATATATATATATATATATATATATATATATATATCAATTTATCAGCCCATCTCTATCATAGGAATAACATAAATAAATGAATAAATGTTGCAAGAAATTTCTTCACTAAGGCTATGTTTACGTTGAAGATAAGTAAAGGAAAATAGAATCTCATTACACTGAAGAAAACGAAGAGATTGTAGTGGAAGAATCGTGTAAACTTATGAGTTTACTTTAATTTTTTTAAATACCGCAATTTGAACCCAACTTTAGTGTTGAATTCAAAAGAATCGCTATTAATATTACAAAAAAAGACATTTCCAAATACAATTCCTTGTCGGTGTGCATTTTTTTTTCTTTTGGGCCAATACTTATGGTACAAAATCGAACTCTGGTATACGGAAACCAGGTATAGTTTGTCGTAAAGTAGCTTTAAGCATTGGTAATTGCTTCTTTTGATCACCAATATCCTTTATTTAATGAGCTTCTTACTTTTGTAAAATAAGAAATATAATCTGTGGACGTAGAAGTTCTAGCATATTTTGAAGCGACATGGTTAGGGTAATAATGAAATGATAGTGAAGAATCTCGTGTCAAAAAATAAGGCTAGTGAGATCGGCTTGCATTTTTCCCTCATATCCCACACACTCCCCTTGTCTTCTTACGCAAACGCTCTTTTCTGAAATCCTCAAAACGTTCCAGCTTTTTTGCGTTCTGGTTAGTATACTATCTGGGGTGGGTTAGTGATTATAGTAGACGAGAATAAACTTGTATGAGGTCTGTTGGTCAAGAATGGGTTTCTTCCACAATGTTTTAAATGAGCATCCTACATTTGTTTCGTATTAGTAAGTAGCCTGCATGATTGGTGTGTTAACAATAAGTTGATGGTTTCCAGTCTTTTTAATTGATGACTGATTAAGTAATTGATATATTCACTCATATAAAATCTTCTAGGGTGCAGTGGGTATTATCCAATCTAAACTGTTGCGTGATTTCCAGTCCGATAACTACTAACGTTAGATCCTTAATACAATGCCCAAATACTTCATCAGAAAACAAGGCTGTATTAAAAATTTCATTCATGTATTATCTGCCATCCTTGTTTACCTTAAACATTCAACTTTTCCTTGTGTGTTTGGTAGGTGGGTATCATTCTGGAATATTTATAGATGTCAAAGAATAGCAAGTATAATGATCGATTATTAGGTGACACTAATTATTCTTCATGGACGTTTTCATAACATCCTTTGATGATGTACAAAGTTACATCCTCTTGGTGTGTGTATATATGATCTTTATATCGTGCAAGCATTCCATAAGGAAATATCTTCAAAAAAAATTTCACATTGTCTGCAACTAAGGTTGTATCTTAGCTAGTAATAATAATAATAATAATAATAATAATAATAATAATAATAATAATAATAATAATAATAATAATAATAATAATAATCTTTTATGCGCTACACTATTACTTGACGAACCCTTCGATCTAATTGTAACACAGAAGAATGTGCATTTGCTAGATATTCTTCAGATAGAATAATCATTTGTAAGATCTTTGCTTCTAGTTTTCTGATGTGTAGATAGTAGGGGCATTACTACTGATAATGGCATTTTTGTGACTCAATCAAAGCTTTCTTTTAAATTGTGCTTAATTTTTCCAGCATAGAGTATATTATGAACTATTAGTTGAGTAATCTAATTGATGGCTAGTTGTGATCCTCTTCCCTAAAACCTTCCAGTTACAAGTATTGTGGCCCAGTCAGTGGAGCTTTTATATCCTCCTCCTCAAAGCAGTTCTTGTAATCGTGTAAACCACTCAATTTCCAGCTTCATGTCTGCATGACATAGTACCTCAATGTATATGCAACTTTAAGACAATTTTGGTCAATTAACGGTGTATCTCAATACTTTTCAACACCTAATTCCTGCGTGGGAATCATTATCTCAATTATTTTAGAAGCATGCCTAACAAATGTGGTTTCTTGATTTTGTTAATATATGTTTTCTTTTAATGGTTTGTTATAATACCACTTATCAAGAATGTCGTTTAGTGAAGAAATAACTACTTGGCTATCATTTCAGTTATTCATAGTCAAAGATTTATTTGTAGATACTGAATCGCTTCTATTACAATTTTTTGGACTATTTATTTTTCTAATATTTGTTATAGTTAATTTTCTAGTTGTCTGCTGAGCAAAAACACAACTGATAGAACCATATCTCTTTTGCAGTGTGCATCACCTAGATAGAATAAAGATTAGAGAATAAGGACTTTATAGTCATTATTTGTTTCTTCCTTTAGTTTCAAATAAAGTTTACTCGTACTTATTATCAGTAAACACTTCCTATAAATTTTTAATATCAGCATCACACCAGTTTATATCGAATATATACACTTTGGATGTTGGTATAGATTTAAGTCTCTCTAGTCTGTTTATTACTAAACTTTCACTCTCTTTGGTGTATGACTTCTTCTCGGCTTAGTGGATATTTTCCTATTGTTAAGGTTTGAAGAGACTCTTCAGCTATGGTAAGCAGCTGTTCTAGGAGAAGGATGCTCCAAAATCAAACCATTGTTCTCTAGCTTCTGGTAGTGCCATAGCCTCTGTACCATGGTCTTCCATTGACTTGGGGTATAGTTCTCTTGCTTGAGGGTACAATCAGGTACAATATTCTATCATATTTCCCTTCTTTTTGTTTTTTGAAATTTCCTATAGTTCAAAAATAAAAGAAATGTTTTATTATCACTCTTCTGAATGTCTCCAGACAGCAAAGGAATTAATGGTAATAAAAACATACGTCATACTTAAAAAGTAAATTGATAATAATGATAGCAAAACAATATGTAAAGAAATATAAATAAAGTGATTGATCAAAACCATAAATTATGGAAAAAAGGCAAAGAGAAAGAAAAAAAAAAGAATTGGTCAGCTTGGAGGAGCTGATACACCACGCAATGCTAAATACTCCAGGGTAGCTACTTCTACTGAAGGAAGGGCAGTACGGGTGGTTTTGAAAAGAAAAAGAAACAGATAAGGAAAAGAAAACCTCCTGATAATCTAATTGGTATTCACAGCCTCTCTATTAAGCCTGCACAGCACACCATTAAAAAAAAAAAAAAAAAAAAAAAAAAAAAAAAAAAAAAAAAAAAAAAATAATATAGAATAGTGTGCCTGTGAGTACCATGTAGTAAGAGAACTTTAACCCAAGACAGTTAAAGACTATGGTACATATGCTATGGCACTAACCAAGACTATAGAGCAATGGTTTGATTTTGGAGTGTCCTTCTCCAAGAGGAGCTGCTAACCATAGCTAAAGAGTCTCTTCTAGCCTTACTAAGAAGGAAGTTGCCACTGAAAAATTACAGGACAGTAATTAGCGCCTTGAGCAAAGAAGAATGGTTGGGTAATCTCAGTGTTGTCAGGTGTATGAGGAAAGAAGAGTCTGTGTAAAGAGTACGCCAGACTATTCGGTGCATATGTTGGCAAAGAAATATGAGTCGTATTACTGTCTGGTCAGTCAAAGGATTCAATAACTCTCTAGCAGTAGTATCTCAATAGGTGGCTGGTGTCCTGGCCAACCTACTCTCTATGGAGATGCTAGCCTTAGATTTCTGTCCTCCTTTTTTCCAAAAGAAAAATCCAAATCTTTATCAATCAATTTAAATATACATATAGGTTACACAGAGAACAATAATGAAGTGTGGAAACACTACACAGGTGATCGGCAGGGGAAAAAAAGTCACACATGCGAGTCAAAGCAAGATTGAGTTGCAACACACATGATACTAGAAATGGGATAAAATTTTACCACATAATATTCCAAAGGATTTTTGGAGTCGGTAATGACTTTATCACTGCTAACACTGGGTTACCATGGCAATGGCTATTGGCTGGCCCAGGGAAAGATCACTGATAAACACCAACAAGAGAAATAAATATCTAGAATCAGGTGATTGCATATTTGGCTTGAAATATTTCAAGATGGTCAACAGCAGGCTAAAACAGCTTGTTGCGAATTTGGCCAATACCACCCATACAGATATGATATTAATAATTCGCAACCTGTCCGCAATAACATAATTTTGGCGTGTGACAACCTGCAGGCAATTACTAGTAGAGTAAGATAACTTATATAAGTCCTTGAAATTTAAGTGGAGTCGTAGATTCACCCAGACTGGCCACTAATTGCGGAGATAACCGCCAATTTCCCTTAAATTCCATTGACTAAGGGAAAATGGGAATTTTTTTTTTCTTCCCTTGACAATGGTTGTATTGAAAGTCGAGCATGTGTGGCCCGTGGTTCATATAATGTGAACAAAATTAAATATAAGATAAGTGTATATGTACATGATTGTGCGTGATATTAGGATGACTTATGCCGAAATCACACATATGCGATCTCAGATCAAGATGCTTTTAATAGTTAAGGTTGCCGATAGTTACTAATGGGATATACTTGCATTGCAATTACATCATAAAAGAACTTTATAACAACTGACACCATGAGATCGTAATCTGTCGTTAAAAAGCCGAGTAAGCAAAATATTGCAGGCAAGGTTTGCACCCTCACAATTCTTGTTGAAGTTGCAGTCTGAGGAAGATATGTCCCTCCCATTGTGTCATAATATTGGAAGACCATTGTTTTTCTAAGCCTCATACCTGACAACTTCTATAACCAATAATTAATCGAGTCAATTTTGGACTAATATAAGACCATCATACAAAAACAAGAAACAGAGAAGAACAATTGCTTGATTCAACCCTACTTACAACTTAAAAAAGAGAAAACGTATTAGGACAATTTGATGCAAGAATTGATAACGGAGATCCTGCACTTTATAAAAATTTTATATGGATTATGGAGGATCTTTTTTTATGATATTGACGAATGAGTAAAACCCTTAATAACGAAAACCTTGACATATTGTAGGAAACATACATTAAGGGCCCCGTTAAGTCTGGGCTGCGAGTTGTAATTGACTTATGCTATCTGACAATTGGAGAACCCAACAACAACTTGGCTTTTAATTCTGCGTGGCTACCAGCACGATCAGCAGTATCATTCCTGAGTATCATTCCTGAGACTTGTAGGGTTATTTTGGAAGCCTTTGGAGATGTGATCATGCAGGTTCTCAGTACCCAAGAGGAATGAAATGAGGCATCCCATGGTTTTGATGAATGATGGAATTTTCCCCCACACCCATGGAACAATAGATGGAAAACATAATCCCGTACAGAACGCATCCTAAGGAGGGACCAATTTTTTGACCTTCTCCTTGCAGTTGTAGATGCTGAATGCAAGTTTAACTGCGTGAATGTAGGTGCCCTAGGATTTAATGCAACTACAAATCACTTCAATCAAAAGGTGGAAGCCTGCAAGCTGAATATATCAATCAACTTTACCTAACCTGACTACCAAGCAGCAGAACACATCAAGCATTACTAGCAAATTTGACCATGACCTCCCAAGACTCCCCTACAAGCTCTGTTTATTGAAAAGATTTTGTGACGTAATCAGATATTTATTATTTAATAAAACTGTTCTTGAAAATAATTTATGTAATATACCGTTTTCAAATTGATAAAAATCTGTTGTTATTTCATCTTTATTATTTATGTTTTTTTTTTTCGAATTTAAACAACTTACTATCTATTTTGCTGATAAATATATATTTCATGCAAATATTTTGTACACATGCTTACATCAAATCATATTCTCTTATTACCTCCAACAACGAAGTTGGAAGATTATGCTTCACCCCCAGGCTGTGTGTTTGTGTGTGTTTCTGTTTGTTTCTGAGTAGCTTCCTGGCCACAATCTTACTCGTAGAGTAATGAAACCTGCAGGGATTAACTGTTATGTAAAAAGCTGGAATCTATTAAATTTCGGAAGGTCAAGGTCACCGTGAAGCAAAATTTTCAATTCGCATAATCAGCCATAAATTTAGATATCGTTGTCACAGAGACTTTAAACTTGGTTCATATTGGAGTGTATAAAAATTTACGCAAATGATTACATGTTAAGGTCAAACGTCAATGGTAAGGTCGAGCAAATGGTCGAGAAATATGCTGCCTCGGCGGAGGACTGCACTCTTCTGAGTGCCCCTCTATTTCTGTATTGTTTCTATGAGTATGTTGATATATAATCCATATATTTTCGAATGTATGAAGCGTAACCCATATATGTATATTTCAGTATTGTTCCTTTGCATATATATTATGATAATATTTTAAGATGTAAAGGAGGATTGTATATATACATCATGAAACATTTAAAAATGTCAATATCTAATATAAATTCATCTTGAAATTACAAGAAATAACTTAAGAAAAAAACTACTTGTTTAAAAGTGAAAAAAAAATAACAACAAAGAAAATTTTGGCAAAAATGCACAAAATACAACTGAAACTAGAGGGGCACTCAGTAGAGTCCAGACCTCCTCTGCAGCAGCTTATTTTTCGATCCTTTGCTTGCCCTTGACCTTGACCTTTGACCTTAACATGTATTATTTGTGGTAGATTTTCATACCATCAAATATGAACTAAGTTTGAAGTCTCTTTGACAACAATGTCCAAACTTATGGCTGATTATTTAAATTGGAAAATATGCTTTATCGCGACCTAAACCTTTGACCTTGACCTTCTAAAATATTACTATTTCCAGATTTTTACATAACAGTTTATACCTGCAAGTCTCGTTCAACTTTGTTGCCGAATGTAAAAATTGCAATCGACAACAAATATAGCATAATGGAAAGAATTAAGGACAAAATAATAATCCCTTTGGGGATAATATATACACTGCATTATTTACACTGTACATCATATATAAATAGCGGGTCACTCAGTAGAGTAAAGACCTTCGCTGCGGCAACTTGTTTCTCGACCTTGAACTTGACCTTGACCTTAACCTATATTAATTAGCGTGGACTCTTATACAATAAAATGGGTACCAAGTTTCAAGACTCTGAGACCACAGTTTTCAGACTTATGTCTGATTACAGAAATCGGGCATTTTGCTAGACCATGATCTTGACCTTTGACCTTGACCTTCCAAAATCTAGCTATTTCCAGCTTTTTACTTAACAGTTAATCCCTGCTAGTTTCATTACTCTATGACTAAAATTGTGGTCAGGAAACAGTTAACAAACAAACACACAAACTAAACACAGAGGCGAAAATAACCACCGTTTAACTTTGTTGGCGGAGGAAATAAGGACGAGGTAGCAGTTTGTCTATTGTCCCACTAAATGCAAGTTCTCCAAAACACTCCTATTGGGGATACTCAAGTTTTGAAAATCAAGTCTAATGGCTAGTGACAGCGGCATATATATGGGTGTTGAACCTGTCACAAGCAAAGGGGAAATGTGTGGCCATACATTGACCAAGCAATCAGTACATATACTCTAGTGGAGCTAAACAAGTTCAAGGCATAGTGGCAGGAGGCTGCATAGAAAGGCTCCTCACAGACGAATGTTGATCCATATCTAATATCGTCTGCTTTGTGAATATGCTTGGAAATAGTTTGAAGCTGGCAAAGGTTTTCATTCATGCGTGACCTTTTGCAACTTGTGAACAAGGAAACCAATTTTTGATTGCAGTTACGGGTGGAAGAATGGGTCAATCTTTGCGGAGTCCTTGGCAACCTTCATGGGCACAAGGTTCCTATATGCCTCCTTTGAATCCAACTCAATATTTTCAAATATTGTCTTCTTTGTAGCCTCAGTGTTTTCAAGTACCAAAAGAAAATGGAGCATTTCATTAGTATTCATTATAAATTTATTACATATATAGATAGCAGGGCAATACGTAAAATTCAGAAAGGAAAGAAACATCAACAATGGGATATGTCCTTGTAAGGAATTTACTTTGCTTCCTTCCTCCTTGAAGGCTCTTCCATTGAGGTATCCTAAAGAAAAGCGTAGAAAAGAGGTACTGGAGATGGGCAGGTCACGGTAGGTCGATACTGAATGTTTTCTTTCTCAGAATTTGCGCCCTTTTATGCTTGGCGACCATCACTGAGCTTGGTTGCATAACACAAAACCCTGCGACCGGCGCCATGGTTTCGCAAGGCTTCCGCCACCTCATGACAACCAATGATGACACCCAGAGTAATTTTATAGCGATGGCTGCCTTAACATGGCCCAAGGGCAATAAGCTTGTGATGCAGTGTGAAAATTTAGTGCGTTACGTTAGATAGCATATATGTAACTTAGGTATTAGTTTAATTGTAATTTCAAGGATTTGAAAGAAAAAAAAATTGTAACTTTTACATTCTATCATAGAATATAGTGACAGTTGTCATTTTATAGAAATATTAGACTTGCAAGAAAAGGAATGAAAAACATTTGGTATTTGGTAGTGTTTTATGTGGTACCTTCAAAGAATATGAAAAAAGACCCTAATTTTAGTGACGCATACATAGAACATGCCATCAGAAGTATTGATAATCCAAGCATGCTAAAGAGGATATCTTCCACACATGGTCTAAATCCTAATTACTATTGTGGAGGAAACAATAAAGCCTTCGAATATTCTTTAAATAAAAAGACATTGAAACTGGTATACAATATTGAGAAAGATATTTCACTTTTGTTGAACATATCTGTAGTATGGGACTTGAAAATAATAATCGCTTAAGGTATTAAGACTTTTATGAATGATATGATTATATATTATATAATTTCGATATTTTTTTTCTAATTAGTTACTAAATGACAGGCAACATGATTTATTATTAGAAATGGATTTTTTTTTCTTTTACAGTCCCCCTGACAATTGTATATAAACATTTATAGAAGATTTCAATACCACATTTAGCTGCATTGGTGACTGAAATTGTAGCCTCACTAGCCCAGCTAAAGCAATTTTATCATATAAAGGTGACCTACATTACAGCATTCCAGTAGAATACACAGCAGAAAACCTGAAATAAAACGTTTTAATGGGACAGAGAAAATATAACAGTTCAAGCTTTATCGATTAATTAACTAATTTTTTTTCCTGTTCACTGTCCCGTCAACACAGTTCAGTAGAGAAACATTTTGTTTGGATAACTAATGGTAGAATAACCGTCACCGAACTTTCAGGCTCTCATCATGGTCAATATCTTTATTTTTTTCTAGGTTGAGTAACATGCCATTTGACTGTCATTGGTGGCTTGATTAGGTGTGGTATCTGTATGATCCTTTGCAACTCTTCTTTTATGTATGTGGCTGTCAATGCACCTGTATATCTCGTAAAAACTAAAGAAAATTTTTATTTCTGTTCCATTTATGTGCATATTTTCTTGAAGAGAATTCGAGTTTAAATCAAGAAGAACAATGATAAAAGAAAAGTGGAATTATCTTCAAAACAAAAGTAAGAAAGGTTGTATAAGCATAGAGACTAAATAATGCAGAAAAAAAGGATGAAAGGTCCTCTCCATAAAAAGGAGGATCTATCTAGCAATAATATATTCTTTACAGCAAAAATTTTTTTTATGAATCTAGATAGTGATAGAATAGTATTGAAAACATTCCTTGTTTTTTTTTTTTTTTTTTTTTTTTTTTTTTTTTTTTTTTAAGGACTTAGGTTCTGGTATTAAATCAGTATATTGACAATATTTTTTTCATTTCCTTATTTTCTTGCTTTCAGTAACATTTTCACATCACTGGAATAATTTTCTTTTGTATAAAAAAAATCTGTATAAAATGGAAACAAGAATTCTTTTAGTGTATCCTCTAAATTTTTCTTTTATTATCTTTGATATATAATCGATGAAATAAAGGAAAAGTAGATCCTAAAGAGATACAATATACGAAAAATAGTAATTTTGATCAGTTATCGTTGAGAGATGTGTACTGACATGTGATAATAATTGGAAGGCTTCATGACACTCAGCACAGGGAAAACGATTCTTATTTATATATATGTATATATATATATATATATATATATATATATATATATATATATATATATATATATATATATATACACATATATATATACACATATATATATATATATATATATATATATATATATATATATATATATATATATACATATATATATATATATATATATATATATAAATATATATATATATATATATGTGTATATATATATATATATATATATATATATATATATATATATATATATATATATATATATGTATATGTATATATATAAATATATATATATATATATACTTATATATATGTATATATATATATATATATATATATATATATATATATGTATATATATATATATATATATATATATATATATATATATATATATATATATATATATATATATATATATATATATATATATACAATGATCCCGTGTCTGGGAACCATAGCATAATATTACTTATATTACAGCTGGCAAGCTACACAACCCTCTCGAGTTCCAAACTCTCTTGTTTTTTTTTTTCTATATTAAATCTGTTACACTGGAAAATATTAATTCCTGAACTCTGAAATAAATTATATAACTCCCAGACCGCAATATATAAAACACTGAATATCCAAAGGTCTCTTAAGTACACTCAGAATAACAAAGGGTAATTATTAATAAGAACTATCTAAAACCATTTCTTACTTTGATTCTTTGACTGGGTACGAGCGAGCATGAAATAAACACTGGTGATTGAAATGATATTCTCTGCAAAAATAAAATTTTTTACAAGAATTACAACACTTTGAAAGACTTCACATAAAAAAAAAATAAATCACCAGAAATGTTAAGTCTGAACAAAACTTAGATTATGACAAAAAAGTTACGCTCTGAAAATTACATAATCACTTGACCTGAAATATTAAATCTGGATAAACCCTAGACTAAGAAAAATGAAATAATTACACTCAAAAAATTATATAATCACTGAACCTGAAATATTAAATCTAAATAAACCCTCGACTACAACAAAAGAAATAATTATACTCTGAAAATTATATAATCACTTGACTTGAAATATCATTTCTGCATAAAACCTTCGACTAAGACAAAAGAAGTAATTACACTAAAGAACTTACATAAAGTAGCTGATAAACTCACTAGCTTCACGTATTTACTTGCACAGGGCCAGTTACACAAATTTACACAATGTCAAAACTCACCATAATACAATAAAATTTAAAATCACCTGCCAAATTTACAGCAATGTTTTAACTTAATACACACAATATACCTTGGGGCACAGAATCACTTTGAAGAAGGCACACTAAGGTGAAGAGAGAGAGTAAGGGAGGCACTTTGGTCCTTCACAGGACGGCTGCATCCATTCTCTGCTGCTATGTAGCCCTGGGATGCCTACAGTATATATGAATTGGCTACCTCCAGAAGATTCTAAGACCAAGATTTGGAAGCTTTGGTAGCTGGCTTAGGGGTGTCGACAGAGTTATCAACTAAATTAAAATTCAAGGAGATGAACCTTGGTTTCAGACAACTCTCGGACGCATACCAAAGCAACAGCGATACACTCTCTCTTGGTTGAATCCGCACACCTTTGTCCTCGGAAATAAAAAAAAGATAAACTCTAGCGCTGGGGTTATAAAGAATATTCAAAAGCACATGATACATATAAGAATTGCGTATTTTCTCATAAACATGACGCAATACATCATAAAAATATAAAAACATTTACATAAGCCCTTGTTCATATCTTGTATGGATCATATAACACTCCTAACAGTTTACGTAAAACTTTGTAACAAAAGACGTGAAATTGAAAGTTAATTCTTAAAAATAACGTGAATTTACATACACTAACTTGAATGATGAATACAAATAAATCTACAGCGAAAGTCTTACGTAATTTACATAACAAGCTTATACCCGCATGAGAGGAACAAATCTTAAGAGCTGGCTATTCACCTCTTCAATGCACATGTGAAAATATTAAAAATATATCAATAAATTATTTAGTCTACACTGGACTAGCTTCGTGAGAATATATACACACACATATATATATATATATATATATATATATATATATATATATATATATATATATATACAGTATATATATATATATATATATATATATATATATATAAATATATATATATATATATATATATATATATATATATATATATATATATATATATATATATATATATATATATATATATATATATATATATATATATATATATATATATATGTTTGCCAACGGTTATACTCGTTTAAGCGGATGAGCAACATGATGGAGTAATGAGAGCTTTGGGTATGGAGGAAATGCCCCCCTAAATCTCTACGAAGTCACTGGCTGCAAGGTGAATGATTGGTTTTAAGGCGTTGGATAATCTATCTCTTCGTCTTTTACAACTGATGCCTGGCGGTGAAACTTACTAGAATTAGTATATACTGAAAGGGGTCACTTGCATTAGTTAGATAGGCATTGCGCATAACAAGGAATTGGCTATCCTTTGATGTATGTAACCAATGAATCCTCTATGGATTTAGTCAGTCATGGAAAAAGAAGATAACAGAATGACCCCTAGTCCCGGGCATAGTGGGTTACAAAGAATCTCCCGGTTTATGAATACTAAAAAAAAAATTGAAAATAGGTAATAGGAATGTTTGAACCATGAATCAGATTGGGAAGTTACAGTAAGTGGAGAGTGAATTTATGAAATATAGATTGGATATCTTGGCCCTAAGTGAAACACGTTGTAAGGGGATTAGTAATGAAAATTTAAATCAAGCCAATATAGATATTTACTCAGGAAGATCAGATGGAGTTGGAAGAGAAAAGGTAGGAATGATGATGCCACCAAGAGCAGAAAAGGCATTAACCGAGTGGAGAGCTGTAAAGAGTAGATTGTTACTAGCGAAGTTCAAATTAAAGTAGTGCAATATGAGTATTATAGTTTGCTATACCCCAACAAATGATTCCTCTGAAGAAAGGAAATATGAATACTATGAAGAACTGCAGAAGGTAATAAATGAGATCCCTCCAAGAGATATGAAAATGGTGATTGGCGAATTCAGTGCTATAGTTGGAAGAAATAATCAATGGATAGAGAATGTGATAGGTGTCGAGGGTCTTGGCGAAGTTGAAAATAAGAATGGGGCATATTTCATAAGTTTCTGTTCAGTAAACAGTCTTGTCACTGGTGGTGCTCTTTTTCAACATAAGAACGTCCACAAGTATACACGAACTTCACCATATGGTATTTACAAAAATTAGATAGATCACATTGCCATTAACAAAGAAAGAAGAAGGACTCTGAGAAATGCAAGATGCTATAGAGGTGCAGATATTGGTGGTGATCACAAGCTCCTCATTGCCGTACTGAAATTAAAACTGAAAGCACCCAACAGAAAGTTGGATATAATACTTAGGTTTAATACAACTAAACTTTTAGAAGAAGAGCACAGAATAGAATGTAGGAATCGATTTGCAGTCTTAGATACTTTAAGATATGAAGAACAGACAATTAATGAAAAATGGTGTGGTATTGAAATATATATCAGTCAGTTGGTAGTGAAGTGTTGGAACACGCAGTTACAAGGAGAAAGCCATGGATATCAAACGATACTTGGGATACTATAAAAAGGAGACAAAGACAGAAATTGATTATTGAAAGTTCTCGAGGAAGTAATGTAAATTAGACGAAGAGCAATGAGGTCAAAAGAAAAGCGAAGATACTTAGACAGTAAAGCAGATGAGGCTGACAAAGCTATGGATTGAGGAAGTGGCTATGGTGTAAGAATTGCTCAGAGAATTATTTATGAAATCTCTTCTGGGGCAATGAAGAAGAAGCATATACCCATCAAAAAGAGAGATGGTTCTGTTATAGGAATAGAAATTGAAGAAAGACAACATTGGCTGGAACACTTTAGTGAGATTATGAATAGGAGATATGAAGAGTATAATTTGATTGATATATCTAAAGCTGATGAAGACCTTGATGCGCTCATGAATGAATTCAATGTGCTTGAAGTCGAAGTTATCCTCAAAAACTAGATAGATGGAAAGTACCCGGATACGATGGAATAACAGCCAAGATGTTTCTGGCCGAAAATAAAGTGACTCCCAGACTGCTCACTAGATTGTTTTGTAGAATTTGGCATTAAGAGGACAAACCTGAAGAATGGGAGTTAGGAGTGCTGGTGAAAATTGCCCCCTCCGCCCCCCCACAAAAAAAAGAAGACCCGCCAGTTGTTATGAAAGTATATATTATGCTTATTCTTGAGAGACTAGAGAGAAAGATTGATAAAAAGCTGAGAGATGAACTAGCAGGATTTAGAAAAGATAGAAGTTGCTCTGACCAAATTTTAATTTTGAAAAATGTTTTGCAGCAATGTGTAGCATATAGAAATCCCCTTTTGTTGGCCTTTGTGGACTATGAAAAAGGCTTTGATAGTGTGCACCAGCCAGTTTTGTGGGTAGTCCTGCGTTACTATGGAATTCCTCTTACATGTGTGAATTTGATTAACTCTGTTTATGAGCAGAGCAAGTGAAAAGTTAATGTTAATGGAGTCTTATCAAATGAATTTCCAGTGGACAGCAGAGTACTCCAAGGGGATGTGTTGTCATCTATGTTGTTTATTCTCCGCATGGATTTTGTGATGCGTAGAACAGTCAGAGAAGGTGGAGAAGGATTGGACTGGATTGGTGATAAGAATTTAGCAGACCTAGAGTATGCTTATGATTGTCCTTGTTAGCAGAACACCACAGGATTTGCAATACTTGGTTACCAGAATGCATGAAATATCACACGAGTAAGCAATGGAAGATGAAATATCATTGGAAGACGAAAGGATTATTGAGGTAGAATCATTTAAGTATTTAGGAATTATGATCTCCAAGACAGGGTCTTCAGAATTAGAGTTTAGTGAACAGATGGGGATGGTGAAGAAGGATTGGACTGGATTGGTAATAGGAAATTAGCTGGCCTAGAGTATGCATATGACTCTGTCCTTATTAGCAGAACACCACAGGATTTGCAATGTTTGTTTACCAGAATGAATGACATATCACATGAAATTAGGCTCAAGATAAATGGCAGAAAGACAGATGATGATGAGAATGGAATATGCAGTGGAAGAGGAAATATCATTAGAAGGAAAAAGAATTAATAAGGTAGAATCATTAAAATACTTAGTAACTATGATCTCTAACACTGTTTCTTTAACATTGGAGTTTCATGAAAGATTGAAATAAATGAGAGGGGCTCTTGATTAAAATGTTATTGATTATGATGAAAAGGTTTATGATCTTTCTCAAACATTTGTACAATGTCACTTCAGTCACAAAAAAATTAACTACAAAAAATAAGAAAATAAAGAGTTTCCAACTGAAGTCATGAAAATAGACAGACATTTTATCAGCAAAAAATTTCTATTTAATTAACTTATATGTCTGATATTTCCCATAAACTCATGACCTTATACTAAAAAGCTCTAATTATAAAACACATTTCCACTAAGGCATCTGAACATAAAATACAATCCATTGTTTTTAAAATGGAAATTTAAGACAATATTTATTTTAAAATGAAAACGAAATTGTTTTAAAACATATCCTTATTTGAGAATATGTAGCTTTTTATCTGGAAGACTAATAATCATTCTGATAGAAAAGTACGTTTTGAAGAGATTTTTATCCTATCTTTCAATATTGCAAAGGATGATTACCTGTGAATCCTCCCAAAAAGAGATTAGTAATATTCTATTTATTGAAAAGTTGCACTTTTACCGTGTAACAAATTAGTATAATCTAAATTTTTCATTCATGGTATTTTACCATGCTATTCACACAAAATTGATGAAAACATCAAAGAAACTAAGAAAATAAAAATAAAACTCTATTGAGAGTTTTCCAGCCTGTATCTCCTTTGATGTCAGTGTTATCAATATTTAATTAAGCCATGCCAGGGTAAAACTAAAAAAAGTTTGTTTGCTTAGTCTATATAATATCAATGTAAAATTATAAAATAGAGCACAAATTTTGATTGAATCAAGTAAAATGTAGCAGACGTTTGTTTATTCATTAGCACATAAATGCATTCACCCACAATTGCACAAATAAACGCCCACCTATATAGATGTGTGCATATATTTGTAAATATACCTATATAATATGCATACGAACACACACACGCACACACGCACGCACACACGCACACACACACATACACACTTGAACCTGTACGCGCTGCCATACCTGATATCGAAAATTTTGCCCATGAAGGAACTGATGACCAAAGTCGACGCCCTTCATCACTTTCAAGTCTGCCATGAACCCCTCCCCTCCAGACGAACTGGACAACTATTCAACATCGACTGATGTGTATGTGGTAGGAACACCCAGCACCCCTTTGATGTGCTGGAGCAGCCCCAAAGCCACCCATTACTCACAAAGCCCTCACGCCCCAACCAACAACCTCTATAGCCACTTTCTGACACCCATCGACTGTAGTTATACTACTACCACTCGAAATTCGGAGTTGCTGCGAAGAAATGTGCGAACGATTGTCAGTGGCCAAACTAAGTGTAAGTAGGCAATCACTTGTGGCAGTAGCCTCCCCTGTCACTAATCTTTTATTTTTACATGATGCAGGTACATGCGTGCAATTTTTGGTAAACACGTGTGTTTGCTGTTTTCTTCTGCCAAGGCCACTCTCCAGGACACGACATAGTTGGTCTAAATCTGCTGACATCCTGCTGGTAGCGGCCAACTGATCTGCGGTACACAGCTACAGTTATGAGAACCTTACATTATCGTTCGCAAGTTCCATATATCAATGGAAATTTTTCGTTGCTGATACGAAATTGCTAATGCTCGGGGCGGATTTCCTCTCACATTATCACCTCCTGGTTGATGTCGCTCGTCAACTCAGACACTTACTCCTCGACACCTATCTAACCCTCCCATCCAGCCTCGCTCTCCACATCAGCGCACCCCCGGATGCCTACGCCCTGGAGTCTTTCGTCCATAACTTTGCCAAACACCCACAGTTCTTGCCAAGCATGGTACTTATCACCATACCAAGACGTCGGGGCCCGAAGTGTTCGCTAAATTCAGGCGTCAGGCACTGGAATGTTTGACAGCTGGTAAACAAATGTTCCCCGGAATGGAAAAAACTTCCCTTTGACAAAAGGCCTCATGGCCACGATCGTCATCCTTCCACATTGTCCTGAAGAAGAATGGCTCCCTACGCCCTTGTGATCACAGGTGTCTAAACATGCAGACTGAACTGGATTACTATCCCCTCCTAAGTATCGTCGATGTGCCCTCCTACTTGCACAAGGCAAAGGTTTTCTCCACGATCAACCTCCTAAAAGGGTATCATCAGGTGTCCATGAACCCAGAAGACATCCCCAATAACGCCATCAACACTCCTTTCGGTACATACACCTTTAATTACTCCTGTTTTGGCTTTCGTAATGCTGGTTCCACTTTTTAACACCTCATGGATGGCATCTTAGGGGACCTCCCCTTCTGTGTCTGATACAATATACTTGTGTTCTCGTCCTCCAAAGAGGAACACCTCCATTAACTACACATTGTGCTAGACTGCCTACAACAAAACAGCCTTGTAATGCAGTATGGCAAGTGTACCTTTAGTGCTAGCGACGTATCGTGCTTAGGACACCGCATCACTTCTGAAAGAGTCCACACTTCCCTGAGAAGGTAGCTACTGTTCAGAACTCGATCACAAAAGCCCTGCCAGAATTCTTGGGCATAATCGTCTATTATCAACATTTCCAGCAAGCCATCGACGGCACACTTGCCCCCCTCTATGTCTCCTTCAAGGCAAGCCAAAAGTCCTGAAGTGGGGTCTCCTTAAAGAGGCGACCTTATGTAATGCAAAGAATGCCCTATCAACCACTGCTGCTATCACTTTTCCTGTGTCATATGCTGCTCTCCTCTCCACCGATGCTCTCCCCAACCATTGATCTTCTTCTGTAGAAAACTGTCCAAGTTGGAGTCCGTCTACTCTACCTTCAACCACGAATTATTGGAGGTGCATTTGGCTATCCGTCACTTTCCCCACTTCTTAGAAGGTACGCTACCCTCCTCTGTGACGTCCGTACTGGTAGATCTCGACCATGGATAACTGTTTCTATGCACCGATAGGTAATTTATTTCATTCACGTCCCTCCACATCCTTTGCCTCAATCTACTGCACAGCTAATTAAGACGAAGTTCATTTGGTACGGATTTTCTAAGGATGCTAAGGATTGGTCACGCCTGTATTTCATGCCAAACTTGAAAAGGACACTAACACTGAGATTCAGGAGCAAACAATTTTCTCAGTCTCAGTGTCGACTGAGCAAAGGTGCCCACATCACGTCGACATAATATGTCCCCTGCTACATCACAAGGACATTGTTACCTGTTTACAGAGATTGACCTTTCCACTCGTTGCTAAGAGCCCATCCCCATACTATTGTCATATCTGCTTCATGTGCATCCACCTTACTCTCTAGGGTAATAGGGGAATTTGGTATCCCTGTGTATATTACTTCCGACATGGGTACCACTTTTACCTCTCAATTGTGGATATCGTTAGCAAATCTCCAGGGCATTACCCTACATCAAACAAGTGCCTAAAACCTTGCACCCAATGACTGAAACTGGTTTACTCAGCTTCCCTGGGTCCTCCTGGGATTCAGGTTCTCTCCTACGGGCACCCTGGATGTCTCAGAAGGTGAAATGGTGTATGGCAACCAGTTGTTCGTACCTTCTAATTTCTTTCCCGTTGACAATCTCCTCTATCAGTCTCCATTACCTACTTCATATTGGGGGAAAACTTACCCCATACCACCAGACTTACAAGCCACCAGCGAAGCAATGCATACTGACAGATTTGCCAAGGCATTGCATGTTTTCCTGTGCAACGATACTAGCAAACCACCACTAATTCCCCCTTACATGGGCCTGTTTCTTCGCGATCCGCCAAACAACGAAGGTGTTCTTAATTAACATTCGTGGCAAAGAAGACTAGATCGCCATTAATGTCCTTAAACCTGCCTATCCCCATATGTGTTTCACACTCTCTCGTACACTGTATATCAACCCCCGTTGCACAGCTTGTTTTATATTTTAGAAATTATTACGTTTCTTTTTAGTTTTCTTTTATTCAAGAACATTTGTTTATGGCAAATATAATATATTGTTTGAAAATATGTATTTTACTTTCTAAGAAAAAAAAAAATATTTCTTTAGCCAAAAAAAACACACATGTTCTTGATCAACCATGAATTTTCTTCGCCCCCATTTTTTCGCCTAAAAGGATTCCGTAGTTTGCGATATGAATTACATTACATTGGATACTGAAAGAAAGATTAAAAGGTTTCAGTTAAAACATAAAGCAAGGTAGATGAGGAAAGCAAAGTTTCTTTTTTTGTGTTTTCTTACCCAACTTCACCATATTTATAATAAGATTAAACGGACAATTCATATTCGGTGTTATGATTCATGTAATTTCACAGAATATTTCTCTTTATAAGTGCCGGTTAACTAAAGTCAGATTATTAATGTTCTTTCATCAATCTTTTTTTTATATAAAGATTCCATTAAGGATTCAGTGTAGATATGATATTGATTGTGCTTTTGCTCCATCTGGATAGAGTGTTTTTTATTCTAGTTTTCATAAGAAATATGAGTTAACTTCATGATATTTTAGATTCCGTCCAATCATGTGTCTAAAAGACACAGATTCCAAGATATTTATTTCTTTTTTTTATTTTTGGTCCGATGGATAAAGTGTAATGGAAAGTATTAGGAATGGATTAATCACGATCACTTGATTTACAATAAGGATTAATGCTAATAATTATAACTGTTATAACCCACATCTTGCTTTTTCACAGATATTATGTATTAGATACGTTTCATGTTTGCAACCATTCCGGTAAATATTTCGGTGCTATTGGAGGGTTTTGCACTATTAAAAGAGAACTAAGAATTTGGATACTTTTAACATATTACCCACAGTAAATTTATTGAACACTTGTCATAACTCGCTGAAATTTTTCCGGATAATTGGCTACTCTTCTAATAGGGCAGATACATTATAAACTAATTAGAGTCAACATGCTATTTTGGTTTTAGATATCACTGAATAATGGGTATTGTGTACGAATTCTTCTTCTTCTTCTTCTTCTTCTTCTTCTTCTTCTTCTTCTTCTTCTTATTATTATTATTATTATTATTATTATTATTAGCAAAGGCCCAAAGTAATATTCTTACTATGGAACGCCAATATAAAATACCAAAAGTAGGTTGCAAGAGGTCTATTGATTCTGGTCAATTTTTAATTTAATAGCTGCGGTATAAGAATAGCATACGGAGCCAACTGATTTAGCTATCTTATCCCTTTATTCTGAGTGTCATCCTTGACACACACATATCGTGTCAAGAAATAAACTGTTACTTTTATGGAAGGGACCATACAGAGGAGGGAATTACAGTCAAAGTGAAATGGGGTTTAATGTACTCTTGGGAAGAAACGAAAAGTACGTGTCCATCATCAAACTTTTCTCTTATTATTCAGCTTTTAATTCCGTTTATGAAGTTTAATGGAGGTTAATTATTCGTTCATGTCTTACCTTTACCTTGTATTCCTTCCCAAAAGTAGCCTTAAACGTTTATGATCGTTTTACATGAAATTCTCCGTCCCTGACACTTTACTTACAAGAATTGTATCCCTTGTGAATATTTGCGTACTTTTTTTTTTCTGTTTTTTTTCTTTTTTTTTTAAACGACCTTTATCCTTCACGAATATTTGCGTACGAGCATTTCAGTAAGAATATGTGCCTTGGAAATTTTACCTTTACGAAAAGCTTTCTTAACTTTCTGCTCCATGTACTCTTTCCTGGCGTATTTTAGGCAAACGATCTTTTTCTTACGAAATATTGCCAGATGAAGATTTCTATACGAACTTTTGTCCGGAGTCCCTTTGAGAGGCATTTTCGGTTTTAAATTGTTAAACGCTATATCACCTGTCCCCATAACAAGGTTATACTTCATTAAGACTAACAACAACAGGTGAGTTGTTGGACCAGACTCTGTCAACAACGGTACATAATTATCAACCAGGACTTTTCTTGGCAATCCTCATTGTAAGCCTTCAAGAATTTTGTAGAGCGAACAAATTCGATTCTAGTTGAGGTACTGTACCTCAACTAGAATCGAATTTGTTCGCTCTTCAAAATTCTTAAAGGCTTGCAATGAGGATTGCCAAGAAAAGTCCTGGTTGATAATCATGTACCGTTGTTGACAGAGTCTGGTCTAACAGCTCACCTTTTGTCGTTAGTCTTAATGAAGTATAACCTTATTATGGGGACAGGTGATATAGTGTTAAACAATTTACTACCGAAAAGGCCTCTCAACTGGGATTCCGGAAAAAAGGTCGTACAGAAAACTTTCATCTGGTAACAATTCGTAGAAAAAAGATCGTTTGCCTGAAATACGGCAGCAAGAAGTACATAGGGTATAAATTCAGAAAAATTTCTGCATTGGTAAAATTTCCTAGGTAACTATTCTTACCAAAGTGTTAGTACGCAAATATTCTTAAGAGATAAAGATCATTTGGGTAAAAAATGAAATACGTACGCAAATATTCATCAGGGATACAATTCTTGTAAGTAAAGTTTTAGGGACGAAGAATTTCATGTGTAACAATCATAAGCATTTAAGACTACTTGTGGGAAGGAATACAGGGTAAATGTCAGACATGAACGAATGAATAACCTCCATTAAACTACAAAGGCGGATTTAAAAGCTGAAAAATAGGAGAAAATTTCGATGATAAACACTCGTCCTTTTCGTTTCTCCCCAAATGTACATAGAACCACATTTCACTTCGACTGTGATTCCCTCGTCTGCATGTTCCCTTCCATAAAAGTAACAGTTTCTTGACGTGATATGTGTGTGTTAAAGATGTGCACTCATATCAGAGGGACAATATTACCAAATCAGATAACGAGGGAAAGGGTATATACCCTAGTTGGCTCCGTATGCTATTCGTACATCGCAGCTATTAAATTAAGAATTTACCAGAATCAATAGACCTCCTGCAGCCTACTTTTGGTATTACATATTGACTTTCCATAGTAAGAATAATATTTTAGACCTTTGCTAATAATAATAATAATAATAATAATAATAATAATAATAATAATAATAATAATAATAATAATAATAATAATCATCATCATCATCATCATTAAAATAATAATACGTACACAATTCCCATTGTTCAGTGATATCTAAAACCAAAATAGCATGTTGATTCTAATTAGTTTACAATTTATCTACCCTATTAGAAGAGTAGCCAATTATCTGTAAAATTTCAGCGAGTTATGACAAGTGTTCAGTAAATTTGCTGTGGGTAATATGTTAAAAGTATTACAATTCTTAGTTTTACATTAATAGTACAAAACCTCCCAATAGCCTCCGAAATATTCTGCCGGAATGGTTGCAAACATTAAACGTATCTAATGTATACTTTCTGTGAAAAAGCAAGATATGGGTTATAACAGTTATAACTATTAGCATTAATCATAATTGTAAAACAAGCGATTGTGACTGTTCCATTCCTAATACTTTCTGTGAAACTTTATCCATCGTACCATATATATATAAAAAAAATCTTGAAATCTGTATCTTTTAAAACCATGATTTAACGAATCTAAAATATCATGAAGTTAATTCATATTTCCTATGAAAACTAGAATAGAGAACACTCCATCCTGAGGAAGCAAAAAGCACAATCGATATCATATTCACACCGAATCCTTTATAGAATTTTTAGATAAAAAAAAAGATGATTGATGCAGGAACATTAATAATCTGACTTTAGTTAAACAGCAATTATGAAGAGAAATGTTCTGTGAAGTTACTTGAATTATAAGACCGAAAAAGAATGTTTCCATGTTATCTGGGAGTGCTTACAAATACCGAAAGGCAGAACATACCGGTAATGTCCGTTTAGCCTTATTATAAATTAGCAATTAATTATTACCTAGTAGATGAATTGCAAGTTGAGTGAAGAGCATCCAGGCAGTAACATCAACATAAAAATTAACAGGATATGTGTAAGGATGCAGAGGAAATAATTGATATAACTTATGATGCCATCCAACAACATACTTACGAAGAAGTAAATTAACAGATGGAAACAAATAATAGACCCAAGAGACTCTACCCGAACCTACATACTCTTAGGGAAGAAAAAAAATGAAAAGAAAGGTATAGTCTGCCATTTGCTGAAAAGAGGGAATTGCAGATTTGGCGAAAGATGCTACTACAAGCATCCAAAGATATGCCATAAATATGAAATATATGATAAATGTGCGTATTTAGACGGATATGGAGACGAATGCAGAGATTTCCATCCAAAAATATGCAAAAACCTAAAAGAAGGAAAAGGATGCAATTTCAAAAAAAAATTCCGATATTTGCATCCTGCAACCATGAATTAAAGTAAGAAAACTCAGCAAACAGAAAAGAAAAATGAAATAAAAAATGAAACAAAAAAAGAAACAAAAAAGAAGCTGAGTATATACCGCGCTATGCACAAAAGGCCCCAAGATATGATGACTTTCAACCCAAATCTGCACAATTAGAGCCCAACTACAAAGAATGCATCTATAATGCCAGGGGTTGGTGCAGATATGGGGATAACTGCAGGTATACAGACAAAAATAAATATGAAGGCGAAAGAGCAAACATAATACAAAAGTTGGATTTTTTAATGGTAGAATTCCTGGAAATGAAGAAAAGAATATCATATCAGAACAGGAAAAAAGCATGGGAAAATCCATATTACCAATGTTTAATAATGGGGATGAAACACAAACCATAATAGTCATGAATGCACAGGGTTTAGTCACGAGTAACTCTAAAAGGAAAATAAAGTTCTTAGAAGAACTAACCCAAATTGAAAAAATAGATATATTATATATAAGTGAAACATGGTATTCCCAAGAGACTGGCAGCTATGACCTGATTAAGGGTTTCCAAACATATAGATCAGACAGAACAAGTAGGAATCAAGGGGGAACTGCAATATATGGAAGAGACATAAATCAAGGCAAAGTCTGTGAAAAATACAGCAACACAGAATGTGAATTGATTGCGGTTGAATTTGAATCTAAAAAAACTAGTGAATCTTGTAGTTTACAGACACCCAAATACTAAGGAGTTTGACATAATAATAGAAAAAAATAGATGATATATGTAGAAACCATAAAGACTGGAATGTACTCCTATCCGGAGATTTTAACTTTCCTTTCGTGGATTGGAAAGAACGGATAGAAGAAAGTGGTTGTATTTATACATATAAAAAAGAGAGTAATAGTAGGGCAGAAGATAAGAGGCTATTTGAAAAGCTTCAAGATATGCTATTAGAACATAATATGCAACAAATAAACTGCATTTCAACAAGAAAGGAGAATGTCCAAGATTTAAATTCAGTATTTGTGAATGAGGTGAATTATGTTAAAGAAATAATAGTGTATAACACATGAATTTCAGACCACAATGTCATAGAATTACTAGTCCATTCCAAAGCAAGTGATCGCAGAGATAATCAAAGCACAAAACATTGGGAAGGATATGTAAAATATAATTTTTATAGTAGGAATATACAATGGTCAGAAATAAATGAAGAACTGAACAAAGAATGGAAAAATGTATTCGTAAGTGATAATTTACAGGTAAATACGGACATACAGTACAAAATACTGGAGAAAATTGTTGAAAAATATGTACCGAAAAAAAAACAATAAACAACCGACATGCATACCAAGAGACAGAAGGATCTTATTTCAGAAAATTAGAAAGTGGAAGAAAAATCTTGCATAAGAAAAGAAATGTGTGGAAAATGATGGAAATAAAAAGTAAGATAGAAAATGCAGAACAAAAGATTATACAATCGAAAGAAAGTGAAAAAAAAAGAGTCTTAGAAGAAAGGACACTTCAAAATATCAAAAAAAAAAAAAAAAAAAAAACTAAAGTACTTTACTCCTATGCAAAAAAGATGGATAAAGGGAGATTAGAAATAGGCCCTCTAAGAATTGAAGGACGGTTAACGAATAAAAAAAAAGAAATATGCAACATATTAGCAGAAAAATATAAGAGTGAGTTCACTCCAAGAATTGCAAATGAGAATAATGAAACAGAAATGATAGAATAAAATATTGAATATCTAACGGAGAAAGATATTAATGAAGCAGATATTGTCAAGGCTATAAGCGAAATTAAAAATGGATCGGCAGCCGGACCAGATGGAATTCCAGCGATTTTGTTTAAAAAAAAACTGCACACACTATCGCGAAGCCGCTTGCAATACTGCTAAGACAAAGTGTAGATATGAGCGAGATATATGTTAAACATAAATTAGCTTATATAATAACCCCTATTTTCAAAAGTGGATCAAGACTAGAGGCAAGCAATTATAGACTTGTTAGTCGAACATCATATAATATGAAAGTGTATGAAAGAGTAATAAAAAAGAAAATAATGAATCATTTGGTTAAAAATAATTTGTTTAATATAGGTCAACACGGTTTTGTGCCCAGAAAAAGTACACAAACCCAACTGATAGCACACTATGAAAACATATACAAAAATATGATAAATGAAAAAGACACAGATGTGATCTATCTAGATTTTACAAAAGCCTTTGACAAGGTAGACCATAATATATTAGAGAAAAAAATGAGACGGCATAATATTGTGGGAAAGATAGGAAAATGGGTAAAAGAATTCCTGCAAAACAGAAAACAGATAGTGGTTGCAAATGACGAGAAATCAGATGAAGATCAGGTAATATCTGGCGTGCCACAGGGTACGGTATTAGCTGCGCTACTGTTTGTTATTATGATCTCAGACATAGACTGTCATGTTAAAAACTGTGTAGTTAGAAGTTTTGCCGATGACACAAGAATAAATAGAGAAATTACATGTGATGAAGATAGGAACTCACTACAAAGAGATCTAAACAAAATATGTAAGTGGTGGAGATAAATAGGATGGTATTTAACTCCGATAAATTTTAATCAGTAAATTATGGAAACGGAAAAGGAACAGTATTTGCATACAAGGGACCAAATAACGAGACAATAACAAACAAGGAAGCAATTAAATACCTTGGTGTAATGTTAAATAGGAATATGTTATGCAACGACCAAATAGCAACACTGCTGGCTAAATGTAAAGCAAAAATGGGAATGTTATTTAAACACTTTAAAACAAGAAAAGTTGAACACATGATTATGCTTTACAAAACTTATGTATGTAGTACACTCGAGTACTGCAATGGGATATGGTACCAACACTACCAAAAGGATATTACACAAATAGAGAGTGTACAAAGGTCCTATACTGCTAGAATAGAAGAAGTTAAGGACCTTGACTACTGAGAAAGACTGCAATTTTTAAAACTAAGGCAATAAGGTGAGGTAAGGCTCTCTCTCTCTCTCTCTCTCTCTCTCTCTCTCTCTCTCTCTCTCTCTCTCTCTCTCTCTCTCTCACTGTGAATATGTTGAATTTGGGCAAGAAAACATAGAGAAACTTTGACTTCCTTATCCACTTTGTTTTATATTTAAACTGAAACCTTTTCATCTTTCTTTCAGTATCCAATGTAATGCAATTCAAATCATGAACTACGGAATCATTTTAGGCGAAGAAATGGTGATGAAGAAAATTCATGCTGGGTCAAGAACATGTGCATTTTTCTTGGCTAAAGAATTTTTTTTTTTCCACAGAAAGTAAATTACATATTTCCAAACAAAATATTATATTTACCATAAACAAATGTTCTTGAATAAAAGATAACAAAAAAGTATCGTAATAATTTCTAAAAAAATAAAACAAGCCGTGCAACGTGGGGTGATATACATTGTACGAGAGAGTGTGAAACACAAATGGTGATAGGCAGGTTCAAGGACATCAAAGGAGACCCAGTCTTTTTGCCACGAATGTTAAGTAAGAACACCTTCATTGTTTGACGGATCACGAAGAAAAGGGTTCATCTAAGGTGGCATTAGTGGTGGTTTGCTAGTATCATTGCACGGGAAAACATGCAATGCCTTAGCAAATCTGTCAATATGTGGTGCTTCCCTGGTGCCTTGTAAGTCTGGTGGCATGGGGTAAGTTTTCCCCCAATGGAGATTGACAGAGGATGATGTAATCGGAAACAAATTAGCAGGTACGACCAACTGGTCGCCATACACCATTTCACCTTTTGAGACATCCAGGGTGCCCTTAGGAGTGGTCCTGAGTCCCAGGAGGACCCAGGGAAGCTGAGAAGCAGTTAGAGTCATTGGCTGCAAGGTTTTAGGCACTTGTTTGATGTAGGGTGATGTCCAGGAGATTTGCTAACGATGTCCACAATTGGGAAGTGGAAGTGGTACCCGTGTCAGAAGTAATATACTCAGGGATACTAAATTCCCCTATTAACTTGGAGAGTAAGGTGGATGTACATGAAGTAGATATGACAATTGTATGAGGATGGGTTCTGGCCAACGAGTGGAATGGTCAATGACGGTAAAAAGGTAACAATGTCCTTGTGATGTGGTAGGTGGCATACAATGTCGACGTGAATGTTGGCACCTTTGCTCAGTAAACACTAAGACTGAGAAAAAGTGTTTGCTCCTCAATCTGAGTGTTAGTGTCCTTTTCAAGTTTGGCATGAAATACAGGCGTAACCCAATTCCTAGCATCCTTAGTAATTCTGTGCCAAATGAACTTTGTCTAATCAGCTGTTTAGTAGATTGGGGCAAAGGATGTGGAGGGCTGTGAATGAAATCAAATACCTGTCGGTGAATAGCAACAGTTATCCATGGTCAAGATCTACCAGTACAGACGTCACAGAGTAAGGTAGCGTACCTTCTAAGAGGGGGCGAAAGTGACGGACAGCCAAATGTACCTCCAGTAATTCGTGGTTGAAGGTAGAGTAGCCGGTCTCCAACTTGGACAGTTTTCTACTGAAGAAGATCAATGGGCGGGGGCGAGCTGTTTAGCACTTGCTCGAGTGCTGCACCAATAGCAATGTCACAGGCATCGGTGGAGAGGAGAGCGGCATGTGACACAGGAAAAGTGAGAGCAGCAGTGGTTGATAGGGCATTCTTTGCGTTACAGAAGGTCGCTTCTTGAAAGAGACCCCACTTCAGGACTTTTGGCTTGCCCTTGAAGGAGGCAGAGAGGGGGGCAAGAGTGGCGATGACGGTTGGCTGGAAGGGTGATAATAGTTGATCATGCCCAAGAACTCTTGCATGGATTTTGTGATCGAGTTCTGAACAGCAGCTACCTTTTCAGGGAGGGGGAGACTCTTACAGGAGTGATGTGGTGTCCTAAGAATGATACATCGTTGGCACTAAAGGTACATTTGCCATACTGGACTACAAGGCTGTTTTGTTGTAGGCAGTCTAGCACAATGTGTAGATGATGGAGTTGTTCCTCTTTGGAGGATGGGAGCACAAGTATGTTGTAACAGACACAGATGGGGAGGTCCCCGAAGGTGCCATCCATGAGGTGTTAAAAAGTGAAAAGAACATTACGAAAGCCAAAACAGGAGTAATTGAAGGTGTATGTACCGAAAGCGGTGTTGATGACATTCTTGGGGATGTCTTCTGGGTTCATGGGCACCTGATGATACCCTCTTAGGAGGACGGGCGTGGAGAAAACCTTTACCTTTTGCAAGTTGGAGGGCACGTCGACGATGCTTAGAAGGGGATAGTAATTCAGTTCAGTCTGCATGTTTAGACGCCTGTAATCACAAAGGCGTGAGGAGCCATCCTTCTTCAGGACAATGTGGAAGGATCACGACCATGGGCGTGGTGAAGTGGATGTCCATAATGGCGTCGACTTTGGTCATCAGGTCCTTCATGGGCAAAATACCGATATTGGGTAGGGCGGCACGTACAGGTTCAAGTGTGTTTGTGTGTACATGTTTGTACGCACGTGTGTTTTCGTATGCGTATTATATAGGTATATAAACAAATATATGCACACATCTATATAGGTGAGCGTTTATTTTTGCAGTTGTGTGTTACATTTTACTTGATTCAATCAATATTTGTGCTCTATTATATCATTGTACATTGATATTATATAGACTATGCAAAAAAAACTTTATTAGTTTTACCCTGGCATGGCTTAATTAGGTATTGATAACACTGACATCAAATGAGATACAGGCTGGAAAACTCTAAATAGAGATTTTTTTTTTTACTTAGTTTCTTTGATGTTTTCATCAGTGTTGTGTGAATGGCATGGTAAAATACCATGAATGAAAAATTTAGATTATACTAATTTGTTACACGGTAAAAGTGCAGCTTT
>NC_090726.1:73148922-73188922 GCF_036898095.1 Palaemon carinicauda | reverse complement strand
CTATGCAGCCTCCTGCCCCTATGTCTTCAACTTGTTTAGCTCCACCAGATTATAAGTACTTGTTGCTTGGTCAATTTATGGCCACAAATTTCCCCTTTACTTGTGACAGGTTTTACACCCATACATATGCTACCGTCGCTAGTCATTAGACTTGATGTGCAAAACTTGAGTCATCCCAATTGAATTTTTAGGAGAACTTGCCTTTTGTGGAACAATAGACAAACTGCTGCCTTGTCCTTATTTCCTCCGCCAACAAAGTTGAACGGAGGCTGTTTTCGCCCCTGTTTGTGTTTAGTTTGTATGGGTTTGTTTGTTAACTGCTTCCTGACCACAATTTTAGTCACAAAGTAATAGAACGTGCAGGGATTAACTGTTATGTGAAAAGCTAGAAATAACTAGATTTAGGGAGGTCAAGGTCAAAGGTCAAGGTTCCGGTCAAGCAAAATGTCCAATTTCTGTAATCAGTCATTAGTTTGGAAACCATTGTCACAGAGACTTTAAACTTTGTTCACATTTGATTGTATAAGAATCTACCTCAATTAATGTAGGTCAAGGTCAAGTTCAAGCAAAAGGTCGAGAAACTATAACAAATATTAAAAAAAAAAGACTCGTCCAAAAAATGTAATAGAAGCGATTTAATATCTACGAATAAATTTTTGACTCTGAATAACTGAAATGATAACCAAGTAGTTATTTCTTCACAAAACGACATTCCTGATAAGTGGTATTATAACAAACCATTAAAAGAAATCATACATTAACAAAATCAGGAAACTACATATGTTAGGCCTGCTTCTAAAATAATTGACATAATGATTCCCACGCAGGAATTAGAAGAAGGGGTTGAAAAGTATTGAGACACACCGTTAATCGACTAAAATTCTCTTGAAGTTGCATATATATTGAGGCACTTTGTCATGCAGACATGAAGTTGGAAATTGAGTGGATCTAATTCACTACAAGAATACAAGAACTTCTCTGAGGAGGAGGATATAGAAGCTCTACTGTGAGGGCCTCGATCCTTGTAACTGGAAGGTTTTAGGAAAGAGGATCACAATTAGCCATCAATAAGATTATTCAAGTAATAGTTCATCATATACTTTATGCTAGAAAAAAATAAGCACAATTTAAAAGAAAGCTTTGAATGAGTCACAAAAACGCCATCATCAGTAATGCTCCCATTATCTACACACTAGAAAAGAAGAAGCAAAGATATTATAAATAATTATTCTATCTGAAGAATATGTAGCAAATGTACATTCTTCTGTGCTACAATTAGATCAAAGGGTTCATCAATAGTGTAACGCATAAAGAATTATTATTATTATTATTATTATTATTATTATTATTATTATTATTATTATTATTATTATTATTATTATTAGCTAAGCTACAACCTTAGTTGCAGATAATGTGAAAGAAATTTTGAAGATATTTCCTTATGGAATGCTTGCAAGATATAAAGATCATATATACACACATCAAGAGAATGTAACTTTGCACATCAGCAAAGGATGTCATGAAAACGTCCATGAAGAATAGTTAGTGTCACCTAATAATCGATTATTATACTTACTATTCTTTGACCTTTATAAATAATCCAGAATGATACACACCTACTAAGCACAGAAAAAAAAATTGAATGCTTAAGGTAAACAAGGATGGCAGATACTACAGGCATGGAATTTTTAACACAGCCTTGTGTTCTAATGAAACATTTGGGCACTGTATTAAGGATCTAAAGGTAGTAGTTATCGGGCTGGAAATCACGCAACAGTTTAGATTGGACAATAGCCACTACACCCTAAAAGATTTTAAATGAGTGAATATATCAATTACTTAATCAGTCATCAATAAGAAAGACTGGAAACCATCAACTTATTGTTAACAAAACGATCATGCAGGCTACTTACTAATACAAAGAAAATGAAAGATGTTCATTTAAAACATTGTAAAGGATACCCATTCATAACCAACAGACTTCTTACAAGTTTATTCTCGTCTACTTTAATCCCTAACCCACCCCAAATAGTATACTAACCAGAACCCCCCAAAAAGCTGGAAATTTTTGAGGATTTCAGAAAATAGCGTTTTCGTAAGAATACAAGGTGACTATGTAGATGTGAGGAAAAACTGCAATCCGATCTCACTTGCCTTATTTTTTGGACACGAGATTCTTCACTATTACTTCACTACTACCCTAACCATGCTGCCTCAAAATATGCTAGAAATTCAACGTCCACAGATTATATTTCTTCCATTACAGAAGTAAGAAATTCATCAAATAAAGGAAACTGGTGATCAAAAGAACCAATTACGAAAGCTTAAAGCTAATTTGTGATGTAACCATACCTGGTTTCCGTATACCAGGACTTGATTTTGTACCATAAGTATTGGATCCAGAGGAGAAAAAAAATGCATACCGACTAGGAATTGTTTTTGGAAATTTCATCTTTGTAATATTAATAGCAATTCTTTTGAATTCAACACTGAAGTTGGGTTCAAATTGCGGAATTTAAAAAAAAATCAAGTGAACTTGTACGTTTACTCCTGTAATTCTTCCACTACAATATCTTCGTTTTCCTCAGTGTAATGAAAATCTATTTTCCTTTACTTATCTTCAACGTAAACATAACCTTGGTGAAGAAATTTCTTGCAATATTTATTCAATTATGTTATTTCCATGATAGAGATGGGGTGATAAGTTAAATATATATAAAAACATGAACACATTTTTTCATCTCGACCAACTAGTGATGTTCAAAAATATGGTAAAACTAAAAAAAACTATCATTGTTCAGGGTTATGTTTAATGAGGCCTCTGTCAATTAACAAGTTTTAATATGTTTCAATTCCCGGTGCCTGAAAAATATGCTACCAACCACTGACGTTCTTTAATGAAAAACTACTTGTTTTGTTTTATTTCATTTGCTGACGTCAACATTTTGTTCTTTCGAATAGATATCGACATTCTGTTCACCGATGTATCTTTCAGCAACTAGCGAAGTCCTTAAGCAAGATAATTCACCATTAACTTTCCAATAAAACTTTTTTTATTTTTTTTTTTTAACATCGTTCAACGGAGTACACTGTGAAAAAGATCGTAATTTTAATCGAAAATTCTCCGTAAAAATATATTGTTCTCAGCCCTAATACAGTAAAATGCCGGCGACCGTAATTAGACCACACTTTGTTATTATGTTTTAAGGGTTAGTGACCATAGTATCACTCATTTACGTCAATATATCGTTTTTAAAACAGTAAAAGCCTGGCAACATTTATTTCAGGATATTTACCGTTTTTCACGGCATAATTTTAACAGTGTAATAAAGAAAGAAATGGATCTGTAAATAGTGGAAATCGTATTGGTCCGTTATTAAAAGAAATTATTGATTTGAAAGAGCAAGAAGAGGACAATATGATGAATCAGCGTAACTAATAAAAAAAATAAAAAAATCGATAAATGAACACCAAACAAGCAGAAATGGCAGCCATTTTGAGCAGATCAGAGATTAAATTAATGATAAAGTTCAGATAAAAAAAAAAAAAAACGAAAAAAAAGTTTAAAATCATGAAAAAACGAATCGTATTCTCAGATGGAAACTCATTAGTCAAATGAAATCTAGGATGTGCAGGAAAAACTTTTGGTTAATGGATGTAAAGTAAAGAAGCCAAAATATTAACCGGGGTCGAAGGGCTGAAAGGAAATTAGCAGAAAAAAACTGATGATGGGGTCAGTCGGTGAGAGAGATTGTTAAGATTTGAAATAAAAATAGCAGACAAGAATGAGAGTTCATTACAAATTAACTGAATATAAAAAGTCTGTATGAAATTTCTGAATTATCATGATAGTAAGACGGACTTCTTATGACAACAGGACATAGAATAGTTGTTATCTTTTAAGTAGTCTTTGTTTATCCCAAATAGATAACACAAGGAAAATTGACCTTTTTTTAGAGCAGTTTGCTCCTCGGAGAGTAATTATGTCACTTACCTTTTGATGGAATGCTCATTGATCAACATTTTGAATAAACATGGATGTTTTGGTTATTGATATCAAAGGTAAACATAGATCTTCATAATATGCTAATAATTTTAATCAAACCAAATGTATATATATATATATATATATATATATATATATATATATATATATATATATATATATATATATATATCATATCATTTCTGCATTTTAAATACGCGAACCAATTTCTGAGTGTAATATAGTCCTCACTTTACTCCACAATCTCTATTTGTATAAACAAAATAATACATTAAATTATAGTTCACCGTATCGGTTGACGCCAGGCTTATTTTTCCAATAAATCAGTTTTACAAAGCAGTATAGATATAATATTGCATATTCCATTATATAAGCCTCCTCTGCTGCCTAGGGAAAACCATAGATAAAAAACAAAATATTTTTAGTTTTGAAAAAACTATTAAAACTTGTGTATCCACGGCAATAATGCAGAGTAAACCAAATTGAGTGGTGAAACAGACCACTTAGTAAACACCTCTTAAATCATTGAACGGATTTTAAGCAAAGCGAAAAATGTATTTTTGGGTGATATTGCCATGTCGTCCTGATGGAAGGTTCCTTTAGGCCGCTTTCTAAGGGATATTTGGCTACAGTGATACTCCCAGAGAATTGACCAAAGGTCTACAGAATTCTAACTCCTGGTACGAGTATCCTTAAAATAACTCTTAAGGATATCGCATAATATCAGGGGACGTATTTCTTGATATGACAGCAATTTTCGCCCCAAATAGAGTTTTCGCTTTGAGGGGGAAGAGTGGTGAAATTGAAGGGGAGCCATTATCAAGGTTACCCGGTGGATCCCCTCCCGCCACCACCCCGGCGAACTATTCCTTGTTGTAATTAGGCATGGATAGCCGCAGATAGAGTAGTTTGGGGTGGGACTTTGTTACATAGATGTATACTCCTTTTTTGAAAGGAGGGAGGGTCCATCAGGACGACATGGGGATATCACCCAAAAATAGATTTTTCGTTTTGCTCCAAATCCGTTTTTTGGGCTAAGCCATGTCATCCTGAAGTTTACCAGAGAATTACTTAAAAGTACTATATCTGTGGGTTTGTATAAGTGCCTTTACCTTGAATCAGATTCTTATATGGTCTTCCAAACCAAATGTATATTTGACATTACCGTTATTTATCATATCCACTAAGTTTGGAACTAACTTAGGGCTTCCTGCCCCCTGCAGGGAATATTTCAATACTGACTATAAAAGCGTCAAGGTTGTATTCGTGGGAACAAGGTGGAATTTTAGCTATTACCAGGTTGTTCCTACAGAGGTATATATTCAAGTATTTTTATTTTAGGAAAATAAAAGACTCTGAAAAATTTATTCGATTACTTGCAGGGCGAACAAGACGCAAATACATTTCATGTATTTATTTATATAGACCAAAATAAATAAAACAAGGAATGTATTATAAATAGAATCTTTTAAATCACCAACATTTTCAAGGTATATATATATGTATATATATATTTATATATATATATATATATATATATATATATATATATATATATGTGTGTGTGTGTGTGTGTGTGTGTGTGTGTGTGCGTGCGTGTATATATATCTATAACCTGCAGGGGAAGAAATATATATTAGTAAGCCACAGGTGCCACTCAATGTTGTGAAATTATTAGAATGATTTCACTTAGATGTTGGATATGTTTTAACACTGTGTACGAATGTTCACACAGCACTGATGTTATTGGTTAGATTCTACACTTGTATAGAACAGTCCAAGAACCAACACAGGGGTTCTCAATAAAAGGTATTACACTCAAAGGTGTTAATACCTGTTCACCCTTTACACTGTTAAGTCCCAAACAGTTCACTGTTCTTCACAGCACTAGACGACAGGTTTTATAACGCTACTGTGACGGTGCCGAGAGAGGGTTGTGAACTCAAAGGCAGGAAACAATCAACTAAGTTATATTATTTTTAGAACACTCTCCTTATATACAAAACCTCAAGGCAACAGGACATAACAAGTTCACAAGACAGACAATGTTACAGAGGAAAAACCAGACATGAATTTTCATGTTCGTTTTAGTGCGAGGGAAGAGCTAAGATACTAGCATAATATATACAAAAGGAATTATGTACAATTGTGTGAAACATGGTTGGTACATGGCTCCCCCCCTAAAAATGACATACTGTACATGTTAAATAGGGCGCCCTGATCTAGATAGGCGAACTGTAGGTGGGTCATCTGGCACAAGATAAGCAGGTTTTAGACGATCAATGGAGACCCAGTCTTCTTTGCCCCGAATGTTTAGGAGGAATGCTTTCGGACTGCGTCGGATCACAAGGAAAGGGCCCGTGTAAGGGGGCGTTAGTGGTGGCTTGCTGGTGTCGTTGCGCAGGAAGACGTGCGTTGCAGAGTGCAAGTCCGTTGGTATGTGATGCTTTGCTGGGGGCTTGTAAGTCTGGCGGCACGGAGTAAATTTTCCCACGACGTGACGTATGTGCTGGAGATCGTCGGAGGAGGTTGTAGAAGGAAAAAATCTGGCAGGGACGACCAACGGGTTGCCATACACCATTTCAGCTGCCGAGATGTCGAGGGCATCTTTAGGAGTGGTCCTTAGTCCCAGGAGGAATTAGGGAAGCTGAGTAAACCAGTTGCAATCCTTGCAGCGGGACATCAAAGCTGCTTTGAGGGTGCGATGAAAACGTTCAACCATTCCTTTGGCAGCGGGGTTGTAGGCCGTTGTCTGATGTAGGGTGATGCCCAGGAGATTCGCTAATGACGTCCACAATTGAGAGGTGAAAGTGGTTCCCCTGTCAGAAGTAATATGCTCAGGGATACCGAATCTTGAAATCCATCCAGAGAGTAAGGCAGATGTACATGAGGCGGAAATTGCAGTTTCGATAGGAATGGCTTCAGGCCAACGAGTGGAGCGGTCGATGACGGTAAACAGGTAACAATGTCCTTGTGATGTGGGTAGGGGGCCTACAACGTCGACGTGAATGTGTGCGAAACGACGCTGAGGTTGAGGAAAAGTGCCCACTCTTGAATCCGTGTGTCGATGTACTTTGGAAGTTTGGCAAGAAGTACAGGCGCGGACCCAATCCTTAGCATCCTTAGAAATGCCGTGCCAAATGAACTTTGCCTTCAGCAGCTGTGCAGTGAAACGGCACGAGGGATGTGAAAGGCCGTGAATGAAATCAAACACCTGTCGGCGCATGGGAGCAGGAATCCAATGTCGCGGTCTACCAGTACTGACGTCACAGAGGAGGGTGGTGTTGGTGTCTTCGAGGGGAAAGTCTTCCCAACGGAGGGACGTACAGGATGTCCTACAAGCTTGATACTCTGGATCCTGTCGTTGGGCTTCAGCCAGGGCCTTGTAATCCAATCCCAGTTGAACGGCAGCCAACGTGTTTCTTGACAGGGCATCGGCAACGGGATTCATTTTCCCAGGGACGTATTGGAGGGTGCAATTGTATCCAGCTACGGCGAAGAGATGTCGGCGTTGACGGGCGGACCAAGCGTCAGACTGTCGAGTGAAGGCGTGTACCAGAGGCATGTGGTCTGTGCGAATGACGAAGGGCGTACCTTCTAAGAAATGGCGAAAGTGACGGACAGCCAAGTGCACCGCCAGCAATTTTCGATCGAAGGTAGAATAACCTGATTCTGCCTTGGACAGTTTTCTGCTGAAGAAGGCCAATGGGCGGAGCGAGCCTTTGACCACCTGCTCGAGTACTGCACCAATAGCGACGTCGCTGGCATCGGTGGAGAGAAGGAGAGGGGCGTGCGGGATAGGAAAATTGAGAGACGCAGCAGTTGATAGGGCCTTCTTTGCATTACAAAAGGCTGCTTCTTGAAGGGGACCCCACTTCAGGCCCTTCGGCTTGCCCTTGAGGGAGGCGTAGAGGGGAGCAAGAGTGGCGGCAATGGCTGGCAGAAAACGGGGATAATAGTTGATCATGCCCAAGAATTCATGCAGAGCTTTGACGGTCGAGGGCACGGGGAAGTTCTGAACGGCTGCTACCTTCTCAGGGAGGGGGTGGACACCTTCAGGAGTGATGCGGTGCCCTAAGAACGACACTTCGTTGGCGCCAAAGGTACACTTGTCGTACCGGACTACAAGGCCGTTTTGTTGCAGGCGGTCGAGCACGATGCGCAGGTGGCGGTGTTCCTCTTTTGAGGAGGAGAACACAAGTATGTCGTCCACATAACATACACAGAAAGGGAGGTCCCCTAAGACGCTATCCATGAGACGTTGAAACATGGCCCCAGCATTACAAAGGCCAAAACAGGAGTAATTGAAGGTGTATGTACCAAACGGAGTGGTGATGGCAGTCTTGGGGATGTCTTCTGGGTTCATAGGCACCTGATAATACCCCTTCAAGAGATCGAGCGTAGAGAAAACCTTTGCTTTGTGCAGGTAGGAGGTCACGTCGGCAATGTTTGGGAGGGGGTAGTGATCCGGTTCTGTTTGCATGTTCAGGCGCCTGTAATCCCCGCACGGACGGAGGGAGCCGTCTTTCTTCAGAAAGATGTGTAAGGGTGACGACCATGGGCGTGAGGCCTTTTGGCTAAAGCCCATTTCCTCCATTTCGGCGAACGTCTGTTTGGCGGCTGCCAATCGTTCCGGTGCCAGACGTCTGAATTTTGCGAAGACTGGGGGTCCCGTCGTCTTGATATGGAGATAAATACCGTGCTTGGCAGGAACCGTGGGCGTTTGGCGAAGTTCTTTACGGAAAAATTCCGGGTACGACGTGAGGAGGTGGGCGTAGGCATCCGTGGGTGAGCTAATGTGGAGAGCGAGGTTAGAGGGGGCGGGTTTAAGAGGTGTCGACAAGTACGAGTCTGCGTTGACCAATCGTCGGTGGGCGACATCGACCAGAAGGTGGAAATGAGAGAGGAAATCCGCACCGAAGATTGGCATGGTGACGTCAGCAACGAGAAACTTCCAATTGAATTTACCGTTTCCGAACAATAATGTGAGGTTCTCGTAACCGTAGGAGGGTATCGCTGATCCGTTGGCAGCTACCAAGCGGACGTCGCCAGATGTAGACAGACTACGTCGTGTCTTGAAGAGTTTCCTTGGCAAAAGAGAACGACAAGCCCCCGTGTCTACCAAAAATCGCACGCCCGTTCCTGCATCCTGTAAAAAGAAAAGATTAGAAACACGGGAGGCCACCGCCACGAGCGATGGCCTGCTTACACGTTTTTTGGCCACTGACAATCCTCGGCACATTTCTTCGCAGTTGCCCCTAATCTGAAGTGGTAGTAGCAAAACTTCGGCGGATGGGAGGTAGTAAGTGGCTGTAGAAGTCGTTTGTTGGGGCGCGAGCGATTGGTGGGTGGTGGGCGGCTTTGTCTCTGCTTCGGCACGTCATGGTATAGGCGTGTATGTCCTATGGCATTCATGTCAGCTTCAGTTGATGTTGAATAGGCATCCTCTTCATCAGGGGTGGAGGCGTTGATGGAGGTCTTGAAGTGGCTGTCCATAAGGGCGTCGGCTTTGGTCATCAAGTCCTTTATGGGTAAACTATCGACATCGGGTATGGCAGCGCGTATAGGTCCGGGTAAACGGCGTATCCAAAGGGTACGAAGTAGGTTCACCTCACGAGGAGAGCCGTCTGTGGCAGGTTGAAGGCGAGCGATACTGGTCATTTCCCTGAGGGCAAGCGAAACCCTTTGGTCCCCCAACGGTTGTTGCGAAAGCTGAAAAAGCTTTGGTACACGGGCGGCTGGCGACGGCGAGTACTGCTGCAGAAGGTATGTTTTGAGGGCGTCATACGCTATTGGCGTGTCTCCTTGTTCACAAAGCCAGTCGGATATTTCCGGGAAGGTGTCCTCGGGTATCGCCGCGAGAACATAATCTGCTTTGGTGGTTGAGCGAGTCACGCCGTTGATGCGAAACTGGACTTTAGCGCGCTGAAACCAAGCAAATGCCTCTCCGCTGGCGAACGGTGAAAGTTTCAATGGGGCGGCCGCAGCGCCAACTGCTGTAGTATAGTCCGTCATAGTACCAACGATGGAGGGGCGAGGGAGGTGAGGGTGGAAGGCAGTGGGAGCGAGTCGACTTCCGGGATCACCAATGTGACGGTGCCGAGAGAGGGTTGTGAACTCAAAGGCAGGAAGCAATCAACTGAGTTATATTATTATAGAACACTCTCCTTATATACAAAACCTCAAGGCAACAGGACATAACAAGTTCACAAGACAGACAATGTTACAGAGGAAAAACCAGACATGAATTTTCATGTTCGTTTTAGAGCGAGGGAAGAGCGAAGATACAAGCATAATATATACAAAAAGAATTATGTACAATTGTGTGAAACATGGTTGGTACACTACCTGCTGCCACCACAAAGTGTTTAATTTCTGGCACCTGCTTCACGTAATGTTTATAAAAGACTCTAGAGGATTTCCAAACGGTATATGAGCGGAGTCTATCAAAGTCCATATGCTGAAAGAAGTTCAGCGAGGAAGCAATTTTTCTAGGATCGTGACCTGCGGGTGTACTGTCAGGATACGCTCTGCGAATAAAGTAGGTGAGTTTTGCCCTCAGTTGTTTTAGGGATAAGTTTGATCCTGAGGTTTCGCCTACAAAGAGCTGTCCTTCCTTGAAGTCTGAAGTTCTTCAAAGATAGACCTTAAGACACTCTACTGGACATAGAGAGACATCTTCCTTCAGTGGGCAGATTCTCCAAGGGCCCCACCTTTTGGTGGGAAGCTAGTTTTTTGCGAGAAAGGTAGGATCGGGAAAAAGATTCAGTTCTCCCTCTTCTGTGAAATGAATATGGCCCTTGTCTCTAGATAGGGCCACTATTTCTCTAACTCTAGCCCCTGAGGCTATAGTAAACAAGAATATCACTTTCTGTGTTAGATCCTTTAGGGAACAATCTTCGTTGTTCAAGTTTGAAGCGTGCCGCAAGACTTTGTCCAAGAACCATGATATGGGCTTTGGAGGAGTTGCTAGTTAAGTCTAGCGCATGCTTGCGGAATCTTATTGAAGATATCGTTCGACAGGTCCACCTGGAAGGCATAAAGAAGAGGTCTAGTCAAGGCTGACTTACACGTAGCTATCGTGGTGGAAGCCAAGCCTTGCTCATGAAGGTGGATGAAGAAGGACAGGCAGAAGTCTATCAAGATTTTTGCCGGCATGTTTGCGTTGACAAAGGAGACCAACTTCTTCCAAGACGATTCATATTGTCTTCTGGTTGACTTTGACTTGTATTCTTCTATAAAGTCGATGTTGTCTTTTGAGATCCCGAACCTTTTCTTGGCTGCTAAGGCGAGAAAATCATGAGATGTAGGTTTTGGGTTCTCAATGATGAAGCGTAGACAGTCGACTTCTGAACCTGTTGGGATAAAACTGGGTTCGGTACAGGAAACAGCCACAGCTTCAGTTCTATCACTAGAGGGAATTAATTGCTTTGGGGCCATTTGGGAGCCACTACTGCTGCTGTCCCCTTGAAGGATCTCAGCTTGATGAGGACCTTCAGCAGGAGATTTATTGGAGGGAACATCTGTTCCATTCCATTATGGTGTCCATTGCTTCTGCCCGAGGGTCCTCGTATGGGGCTACATATCGAGGTAGTTTCTTGTTGTCACTCGTTGCGAAGAGGTCAATCTACAGTTCTGGGACTTTTTCCAAGATGAAGGAGAATGAGTCTGCATCTAGGGACCATTCTGACTCTATCAGCTTTTGCCTGGATAGAGCGTCTGCAGTCACATTGCGGAACCCTTGTAGGTGAACTGCTGATAAGTACCATCTTTTCTTTCTTGCTTAGCAAAAGATGGCCAATGTCACGTGATTGATGTAGGGTGATCTCGAGCCTTGTTGGTTCAGACATTCCACTATCACCTCGCTGTCCAAGACGAACTTAACATTGGCTGATCTGTGAGGGGATAGTTTCTTCAGCGTCAAGAAGACTGCCACGGCCTCCAGATTGTTAATGTTAAAGGTCTTGAACTGGTGTGACCAGTTCTCTTGTACTTTCCTTTGGTGGGAATGACCTCCCCATCCTTCCGGTAAGGCATCCGTGTGGATGACTACAGACGGTTGAGGTGGTTGTGAGGGAATAGTCCTTGCTAAGCTCTTGACCTTCTACCACGGCCTCAGAAGTGATCCCAGTAAGGTCGGTGTCAGTCTCTGTTGATCTCTTCGAGCGTTTGATGCGTATCTTCTCCAGACTCCTGACGCATCCTTTAGTTGTGCTCTTAGCATTGGGTCTGTTACTGCTGCAAACTGGAGAGAGCCCAGTACTCTTTCCTGCTGGCGTCTTGAAATCCTGTTGGATTTCAGTAGTCTCTTGACAGAACCTGCAATCTCTCTCCTCTTCTTCAGTGGAGTGGAGAGGCGGTGTGACTGCAAGTTCCAATGGATTCCCAGCCACTGAAACTCTTGAGCTGGAGAGAGGCGAGACTTCTTGTAGTTGATCTTGAAGCCCAGATGGTCCAGGAACTGGATCACCTTCGTGGCTGCCTGCAGACAAGCAGTCTTGGATGCTGCCCACACCAGCCAGTCGTCCAGGTATACTGCTACCTGAATACCTTCTAAGCGTAGCTCTTGTACGACTGTGCCTGCAAGTTTTGTGAATATCCTTGGCTCTGTTTAGTCCAAAGGGCATAGCTTTGAAGACATACTTTGTCTTTTGTAACTTGAGACCAAGGTAGGAGGAGAAGGGGCGGCTGACTGGAAGGAGCCGGTAAGCATCTGCTAGGTGTATTGAGACCATGTACGCCCCTTTTGGTAACAGGGTCCTTAGGTGTTGCAAGGTTAACATCTAGAACTTGTTGTTCTCGATGAGCCTGTTAGGTGGAGACAAGCCTATAATGACTCTGAATTCGTCTAAGTCTTTCTTGGGAACACAAAACAGCCTTCCCTGGAATTTGAGGGACTTTGCTTTACTTATGACCTTTTTGTTCAACAGTTCTAAGGTATATTCTTCCAATAGGGGGTGGAGTGTTGGAAGAATTGAGGAAAGGAAGTTGGAGTTCTGTTCCATTTCCCCCATAGTCCATTCTTGATTAGGCTGTGGGCCCAAGGATTGAAGCTCCAACGATCCCGAAAGTAGAAGAGTCTTCCTCCTACCTGGAGTATCTCATTGCTAGAATGATCCGAAGGTTTTGTTACCCTGACCACGTCCTCCTCTACCCCTTGTGGGGTTTCTAGAGGAATCTCGTCTAGATCCTCTACCTTTTCGGCGAAAGGTAGTGGTGCGCCTCTCAAAGCCTGGGTTAAAGGCTGGTGACTGCGCTACTAACTACCGAGGCACCATCTGGAAAGTGGTTTGCGGCCGGGCAAACATTTGGGGCACTGTGGTCATGGTAACAGTGGGATGTTGCGCAGGTCTATGAGGAAGTCGAGGCTTCTTCGTATTCCTGTTCTTGGGTTGGGGACCAGCGTCAGAGGATGATTTCCTTTTGGAAGACATGCCCCACTATTGGAGAAGGTTCCTATTCTCCGTGGCGGCTTTAGCAACTACCTCTTGGACTACTTCCTTTGGGAAGAGGTCTTTGCCCCAGATACATGAAGTGATCAGCTTCCTAAGCTCGTGTTGGACCGTTACATTAGCAAACTCGTACTCTCTACAGACCCTCCTGGCCTTCACAAAAGCATACATGTCCTTAACTAGTGTTGCCATGTTCATCTTGGCTAAGACCGTGTACATATATGGGTTACTTGAGATGCCTGCACACATCTCCATGCAATTCTGGAGAGACAGTGAGGTGGCTAGTCTCTTTTGTCTCCTGTTCTCTTCGCAGAGGAAAGTCTGACAGCTTCGGAAGGTTCTCGTTCAACTGCTGTCCTGCGATATCTGCATCTAGTTTTGCGATCGAGAAGGTTAGATGGACCTCGTTCTAGTCCTTCTCACCCGTAGGCAGGGCTAGAGACAATGGTCTACACTCCTCTAGCATAGGGCATGGTTTGCCCACATCAACTGCCTTTAGTATGCAGTGGAGAGCTCTAGACAGGAAGGGAAAAGCTCTGGAGGAAGGAGCAAGGAAGGTAGGGTACCTCTTGCTCAAAGCAGAAAACTTCGAGTTCGTATATCCTGCTTTCTTCAGGCTACTCGTCAAGAGAGCCTGTGCCTTGTCATGGTCAAAGACCATGACCTCCTTAGGTTCTGTCTCTTCTTTAGACGCATGTTCGGTCTTCAACCTGATGAAGCACTCCGGGTAAGCCGCAAAGTTCAACCAGAATTGGAGATCGTTGAGGGGTATGGCCCCCATCTTCTCCGAGACGTAGAGTTTCCCATTCATCATGGACATGAACTCCGCATACCTCCAGGGGTTGGTTTCGGAGCATTGAGGTAAGTCAGAGACTCTGGGCCGCTTGTAGGAGCTGCGAGAAGTTGCTGTGCGGTGTGCTTCCCTGACTTCCTTTCTCATCTCTTGCTGTTCCTTGCGCATAGTTTCCATCATCAAATGGATCTGCGCCATGAATGATTCGCTCTTGGGGAACAGCGGGTCTGGTTGAGGGGTTGAGGCCAAAGAGGTTGACGGCACATGTTTATATGCCGTCACAGACGTTAGAGGGTCCTCCGTCTCTGTTAATCCGGATTCTTCTTCCTCCTCGGGTGGCTGGGCCACCTCTTCTTCAGGGTCTTCTTGAAGGAGATCCTTTTCAGTGTCCGAAGCAACTTCTGACATCCTTTCCTGATGGATGTCCATAGCTTCCAAAGCCTTATTGATGTCAGCCTCTATCGCCAGTTGTATGCAGGGACGCTCGACCCGTACCTGAGGCTCAACTACATAGGATGTTGCCCTAGGGAACAGAAGGCTTCTAATTGTCTTGTTTGGTAGAAAAGGTCCCGGAGAGTTCTTCTGGAACCCTCTTACCCACTTTCGAAGCATTTCCCTCGCAGTATCTCTCAACTCCACAGTCTTGGGATCACCGAAACCCTCGGTCATCAATGCCGAGCAGACGTTGCTACCCTTCGGGTCCCAATACCTCAGGGTTTCAGTTGCGATGGAGCAGGGGGCATGAGACCTGCACATGTTGTGGCCACAAAAGTTCCTACTTTTGTGGTTGCAGTACATAACCGCACACTTCACCTTGGGCTCCTTCTGTAAGGAAAGAAAGAGTGAAATGAGTATGTGGTAATTTATCACACTTATAAATAATTCAAATGCAATAATAGTAACTCTTACTATCATAGTTATACCTTAGGATAGTAACCTAGAAAGGAAATAGGAAAGACACATATCTGTGTTTCCTGTTCAGGATATTGCTGTGACCTCCCTCAATATTAATATTTTTTAAATTACCTTATTAGGGAAATATAAGGTGGGATAGCTGTATTATATAGAGCTGCAGTCAGTGTATACTAGCACTAACTCACCCACAAGTGAATATTAATATTGCAGGGTAAAGATTTTTATGTTCTGGTGATCTAGGATACATCAGAATGTTGAAGGAATACTTCACTTCAACATTTGCTGAGCGGTCTCAACAATGGACTGTGAAAGGATACACAGATTATGTTGGAAAATCATACTACTGTATGTTATATACTGTAGTTTTCTAACTGCTGTATTTACTATACTACAGGAATACTGGCTACCGTATAGTCTTATACTGTAGTTCTGGCGGCATACTACCGGCTAGGCTAGTCCCTGGCGGCACTAGCCGACAGAGAGAGAGAGAGAAAGAATGGATAGAAGAACTACCATATCATTATGGTTTAGCAAAATAATTAGGGTTATAAAGACTACTGTCTCTACTGCCTTCTTTCCAGAATGAGGATTCAAATGGAAAGGGAGAGAATGTATTAATCCTAGCTTCCATCCAGCCATATCTGTTGCCGGCTGCACTGCCGGTTACAGGGTTTGTGGATGGCAGTCCAAGAGAGGACTGAAGAATACTCAAAGATGAAATGGGTCTCCCACCGGCATCTGTCATGGCTGGCACAACCTTTCCCGGAGCCTTGCTTCCGTTATGGGGAAGAACGAAGTGGCAATCTAGCCGCCTTTGTAGGAGCCCGGCTGGCATCGTAATCAGCCCGGCAAGCGGGGAGATTGTAGAATACTGGCCATAGAGGTTGTGACGGCTAGGCCATCACTAAAGGACAGAAGGGGAAGGGAAAGGATCTTTATTTTGCATAGAAAGAAGGCAGCAGGTATGCCTCCTACTGTCGGTTGCAAATCAAAGAAACATAATTTCCTATGCCGGCGCCGTCTTGGGCGGCAGAGAAATAATGATTCCTTAGTGTAAAACATTGCCGGATATAAAATGTTTTCTACTCCACAAGGGATAAAGGTGGCGACAACTGTACCACCACTTTCGATTGTGGACTAGGGAAGCCGGGCTTCCTATGCCGGCAACTGTGTAACCGGCAGGGGAATGACTAATCCCCCATCTGTAGAGTTGCTGACAGTAAGACTGAATACTCTGAGTTACTCTTGTATTTCACGGCCCGGATACTCATCGGCAAATAGGATGGACAGAAACACTATCTCAGTCGAGCCGGAGTACACTACTCTATGGCAAGACAAAAGATAGGGTTGCTGCCTAATGGCAGCACTCAGAGGGAAGGAAGGGTTTATCCTTAAATCTCTAAAGGAGGCGAGTATTAAATTATGATAGTAATTCTAGGAGATGATATACCCTGGATAGGTACGCTCCTCGGACACCCCTTTAAGGGTATACTCGGTCGCGCGCGACCCCGACGCAAAAAAAAATTCTTGAAAAATCTGTTTTTGCAGTAACCTCCTTTTTTTTTTGCCCAAAGATAAATACTACTCATCTGCAGAAAAACTATTTATTATAAATATTTTTAAAAATTAAGTAGAAAAAAAGACCTTACATAAAAATTCATAAAAAAAATTTATACATATATACACAAATCCTTTTAGGAATTGATTCTTGAATGTTCAGGACACATTTTGATGTATTTTGGATGAAGTCAGACCCATGCAGGTGAAGATCTGAAATGAGAAAAAAAGGGTAACTTTTTTTGGCCAAAAAAATTTGTAAAAATTTCATGAATTTTTTTGGGTACCCAAATGAAATAGGAAGTGGCTAATTTTTTTAGGGAATAAACATTTGTTATCCTAAAATAGAAATATGTAAAATAATCTTCATTATTTTGTAAATTACATTTATATCAGGGGCCATATCTAAAGGTAATTTTTTGAGTACTTAGAAATTTCGTAAAAAAATACATATATTTAATATATAATATGATATTTATGCAGGTAAAAATATACCAAAATATCACAAATTCTATAGGGAACAAGAATATATATAGATAGGGCTACTTAAGCTTCGGATATGTCCACAAAATGGCGGCCAACCACACTGACTCAGACTCCCTAATCTGCCACCTGAAATGTAGGAAGGGTATGTCAATTTCAAGGTGTTATTTTCTAATCTAATTATTCTTGGATATGCATAAAAATTGTATGGTGGGTTGCTGGATGATTGTCGATTATTTTACGACTAAAAAATTAGAATTCTGACCTAAAAAAAAATTTTGAAGGGAAATAAAATCGAAAAAAAAAAAATTGTAAAACAATATAATATTTTAGCTAAAAAAATTTGATGATATTCAATGAAAAAAGAAGTAAACAATGATTCTCTCCTGCTCGCCATTTTGATAACTGCAAAGAATTAGAAAAAAATTAGAAATACGCATTCGATGAAAAATGGATCCCCTACCAATATATCTAAGGCAAAAAACAATGTCATGCATGGGTAGCCAGATCATCTAGAAACACTTTCCAACACTATAAAAATATAAGTTTTGCGACACTATTTGCCAATTTCTTACGGTAACACGACTAAGCAAAAAAATGCAAAACAATTAAAATGGGGTACTCAATGAAAAATGGCAACGTGCTAATGGTGGGCATTTCAGAAAAAAAAAAATTCAGCCACGTGCTAGGCAAACCATCAAGGCACATTTTCCGAAAAATAAACATCTAAATGAATCATTACTCTGTGATAGTTCCTTAGTACGTAGTAATTTTGAAAGAAATGGGAAAAAACGAAAAAGTGGCAATCGCAGGAAAATCAAACACATACCTATATATACGCCATATCTGGATAAAAAAAAAGATAGGCATGGGTACCCAGATCATCTAGAAACACTTTCCAACACTATAAAAATATAAGTTTTGCGACACTATTCGCCAATTTCTTACGGTAACAGGACTAACCAAAAAAATGCAAAAAAAATAAAAAGGGGCACTCCCGGAAAAATGGCCAACATTCTAATATACGGCATCTCAGATAAAAAAAATTCATGCACGTGATAGCCCAACCATCAAGGAATACTTTCCAACAAATAAAAATGAAAAAAAAATCAATACTATATGGCAATTCCTTACTACGTAGTAAATTTTCACAAATATTGAAAAAAAAACAGAAATTGGCAACCGCAGGAAAATACCTCACATACCAATATCTACGGCGTATCTGACAAAAACAAAGTCACGCATGGGTAGCCAGATAATCTAGACACACTTTCCAACACTAAAAAAGGAAAAGTTTTGCGACACTATTTGGCAATTTCTTACGGAAAAATGACTTGGCCAAAAAATACAAAAAACTGAAAAAGGGGCACTCGCGGTAAAATGGTCCTCGTGGTGATGAACGGCATTTCAACTAAAAAAAAAAAATCATGTACGTGGTAGCCAAACCATCCACCAAGACTTTCCACAACTGATAACGTATACAAGTTGCACCATTCTACGACAATTTCATAATACGTAATAACTTTGATAATCATGCAACTTACCCTAGAAGGGTAAACTCGGTCGCGCTCGACCCCGACGCGTCTCAGAAATCTGGGAAGGAGTACAGCTACAGCGATGCACGTCTGGACACTACTAGAGCGTGTAGGCGAGTGACCGACTGCAGGTCGATCACCCACAAATTCAGTCACGGGGGTAAGTCACGTGAGAAAAACATCTTTTGTTTTGACGCTCGGGGTCGCGGACGACCCACCGTACCGTTCCAGGGTAAGGGGAGAGGCGGCCTGTAAATTTAGCAATTTCGTGAAAATTTCGCCAAAATAAGATTTCGCCATTTTCAAAGAGGTAAGGGACCCTGCTGTTGCCAGACGAAAGATGAAAGCAATCCAAAGTATATTAATCATAAAAATGGCAATTTATTGTGCCCATATGACACTGTCAAATTTCGTGTTTCACCTGTCAGACATCAGGTGTCAGCTGACACAGTTTTTTTTTTCCTATTTATTGGATTTGATATTTATTTTATGGGCTACCGAACGACATTTTTCCCGTCAGCATCGATCACGTGAGAGATTGATCTTTTCTCGATGATCGATCAAATCTTTAGTGTGCTTTGATCAGTGACAGAGAGATGTGTATTACTTTTGTGCTTGTGAGAGATATTTAAGTGATTTTTCCTTTCTGTATCACATTTTATATTTTTGCTCATAAACATCAATTATGCCTTAGAGGAAGAATTCAATGAGGTGTTTAGCTGCTATCAGAAACATTCAAATGGTCAATGAAAAAAGAAAATGTGAAATTGATGAGAAGGCAACACTACTTTCTCAAACGTTTGGTACAGAGAGTAAACAGAGCCACGTGGGATTTTCATTGTTCGTGGGGACATTTTATAAAACTCCTCAAAATATTAGCGAAACAGTGGGTTTGTTTGTTGATAGTAATGATCAACTTTCATTAGTGCTATCTGATGATGAAGATACATCTGAAATGTTATTTGAAGATGAAACTTTTCCAAGTGATGTGCAATAAAGTGATGCAACACCTTACGAGGTAAACTTTAAAAAAAAATGTTACTTGTGATAAAGAACAAGCATTGAATTGTGTATCAAATACCAGTGAGATCCTTCCTTTTTTATTAGAACAAATAAGTAATGCTATATCGAGAGTGATTTGTGGTGATTGTGGCAGTAAACTAAAACATTGTTATGAAAGAAAAAATTTAGATGTCGATTTGAAATTTAAATGTAAATGTGAGTTTCCTGAGAATTTTCATAGTTCAACTATAAAATCAATTGAAAATATAGAAACTGATAATATTGGTATAGTAACTGCTTCCTTTGTTTATCAGAATATTCTGAATGGGGGTGGCTTTGGAAGCAATGAATAACACAACAAATGCCTTGGGTGCCCCTTCTTTTGCAAATTGCACTTACCAACGATATAAGAAATACATTGAAACTCTTGCTGATAAGGAATATAATATGATTGGTGAAGTTGATAAAGGAATCTTTCAACATTATGAAGAGATGGGATTCACACCTGATGAAGATGGTGTATTAGACATTGAAGTGATTTATGATGGTAACTGGATGAATAGGGATATAATCTCCAAATAAATAAAAGATACGGAACAAATTGGTTAATTATAATAACCTAAAAGGGGATGATATCTCTGTTAATAAGAGAGAGGACCAAGAACCCAGTAAACTCACCCAAAATAGATCTGTCAACAAAGGTAAGTGAAAAAAAAACTTTAAACTACTGTATCTCAAAATGTCATTTTTTTGGAATAAAATGGTATCAAGTTAGTTATTTATGATCCGATTTTAATAATTTAAAAAGAATTATGATAATAAATTATTGCGCATTACAATAATTGGATTATAATTGTTCATTTGGGGGAAAAACTTTTAAAAATATATCCCAAAAAATTTTTTTTATTTTTTTTCTTCTGCAAACGGTTTCTGAAAAAATTATTCTTATTCAAAAAGAATTTAAACAAAACATTCCAAAATATTGATACATTATACTTCAAGCTTCATGCTGGTTTTTAAATATTTCAAATTGATACAAAATTGAGGGAATTTATATACTTTTAAAAAAGGTGAAAAAACACCCCAAAAACTGGAAAAATATTGACAATAAAAAAACTATTCAACTTAGGCGGGAAAGAAATGAGAAAAAGCTACTATGAATAGAGATGAATATTCTGTATAAATTTCAATGTTGTAGTGCAAAATTGACTTCCGACCCTGGCCTCTCCCCTTAAGAGGTTAAATGGGGATAGCGTCACTAAAGTATACTAAAACGCGTTAGGCTAGCCTAACTCGAGTCGGGATTTCGGCTATGCTATATCACCAAGGCCCCATTCTATGCTATCGAAATGTTTTAACTAAAGAGGAAATATTACATGTGTAATATTATCTTCACTAGTATAATTTGCCTAAATAGCTAGAATTCATTATAGCTAAATACCGGGGATGTCGTACTACTAACTAGATAAAACATTTATGGTGTACGACAGCGTTACAAAATGGTCGTTTCCGGTGATGGCTCTGCTCCACTAAACACGTCTAAATTATGCTAATTTAACTGTGAGAAGGGAGCCAAAAATTATACACAGGAAAGATTAAACGAATTTTGAAGCAAAGCGAAAAATCTATTTTTGGGTGAGATAGCCATGTCGTCCTGATGGAAGATTCCTTTAGGAAGCTTTCTAAGGGATATTTAGCTACAGTGATACTCCAAGAGAATTGACCATAGGTCTCCAGAATTCTAACTCCTGGTGTGAGTATCCTTAAGAAAATTCTTGAGGATATCGCAAAATATCAGGGGACGTATTTCTTGATACGACACATGGCCATCTTCACCCTGAATAGAGTTTTCGCTCTGAGGGGGAAGAGTGGCGAAAATGAAGGGAGCCGTCATCAAGGTTACCCGGTGGATCACCTTCCCGTACTACTACAGCGCCCAACATTGCGACCCATTCCTTTTTGCAATAAAGCATGGATGGCTACAGCTATAGTAGTTTCGGGTGGGGATTGTTACGTATGTATACGCCTTTTCTTAGAAAAGGAGGGCGTGTCCATCAGGGCGACATGGCTATCTAACCCCAAAATAGATTTTTCGTTTTGCTTCAAAATCCATTTTATGGGCTAAGCCATGTCTTCCTGATGGAGCTTACCAGAGAATTACTTGAAAGTACTATATCTGTGGGTTGTATAAGTACCTTAGCCTTGAATCAGCTTCTATATGGTCACCCAGACAACTTAAATATATGACGGTACCATTATTCGTTATATTCGCTAAGCTTGGAACAATCTTAGGGCTTCCTGCCCCCTGCAGGGGAACTGTTAACTCTGACTACAGAAGCGAAAAGGTTTGTATATATGTCGGGACAAATGTAATTAATTTACCATAATTATGTTCACATGTATAGGCACCTTCAAGTGATTCCCTTATTTTTAGGAAAGATAAGTAAGAAACTCTGGCTAGTTTTATTCAGAGACTTATTATGGCGAATAAGACGCAAATACATTTTTATATTTATTTTATATAGACAACATAAATATAACAATGAATGTACGAAAATAGAATCATATCCATTACAGCCAACATTCTAAAGGTACATATATATTTCTCACCTATAAGGGAAGAAATATATTATTAAAACATTGCACCTCAAATCATTATAAAATTATTAAGATAATTTCACTGTAAATGTTGGATGAGTTTCAACATTGCGTACGACTCTACACATGGCACTGGTGTTATTGGCTTGATTCTACACCTATAAAGAACAGTCCCAGGGGCACCAGGGTGACCCTTAATAAAAGGTATTACACTGAGAGCTGTTAACACCTTTTCACCCAAACTGTAAAGTCCCAAACAGTTCACTATTCATCACAGCACTAGACGATAGGTTTTATACACTACCTGCCGCCACCACAAAGTGTTTCAACGCGTGCACTTGCTTCGCATAATGTTTATAGAAGACTCTAGAGGATTTCCAATGAGTGTATGAGCTGAGTCTATAAAAGTCCATATACTGAAAAAAGTTCAGCGAGGAAGCAATCTTTCTGGGATCATGACCTGCGGGTGTACTGTCAGGATCCGCTCTACGAATGAAGTAGGTGAGCTTCGCCCTCAGTTGTTTTAGGGATAAGTTTGATCCTGAGGTTTCGGCTATGAAGAGCTGTCCTCCATTGAAGTCTGAAGTTCTTCGAAGATAGACCTATAGACACTCTACTGGACATAGAGAGACATCTTCCTTCAGAGGGCAGATTCTCCAAGGACCACACCTTTTGGTGGGTAGCTCGTTTTTGACGAGAAAGGTAGGATCGGGAAAGAGATTAAGTTCTCCCTCTTCTGTGAACTGAATATGGCCCTCGTCTCTTGATAGGGCTACTATTTCACTAACTCTAGCCCCTTAGGCTATAGCGAACAAGAATATCACTTTTTGTGTTAGATCCTTTAGAGAGCAATCTTCATTGTTCAAGTTCAAAGCATAGTGCAAGACTTTTTCCAAAGACCATGAAATGGGCTTCAGAGGGGCTGCTGGTTTAAGTCTAGCGCATGCCTTCAAAATCTTGTTGAAGATTTCGTTCAACAGGTCCACTTGGAAGGCGTATAGAAGAGGTCAAGTCAAAGCTGACTTACACGTAGTTATCGTGGTGGAAGCCAAGCCTTGATCATTAGGGTGGATGAAGAAGGACAGGCAGAAGTCTATCGAGATTTCCGTTGGCTTTTTAGCTTTATCAAAAGCAACCCACTTCTTCCAAGACGATTCATATTGTCTTCTGGTCGATTTTGACTTGTATTCTTTTATAAAGTTGATACTGTCTTTCGAGAGCCCAAATATTTTCTTGACTGCTAAGGCGAGAAAATTATGAGATGAAGGCTTTGGGTTCTCAGTGATGAAGCGAAGACAGTCGACTTCTGAACCAGTTGGGATAGAACTGGGTTTGGTAGAGGAAACTGCCTCAACTTCAGTTCTATCACCAAAGGGAACCAATTGCTCTTGGGCCACTCGGGGGCCACTACTGCTGCTGTTCCCTTGAAGGATCTCAGCTTGTTGAGGACCTTCAACAAGGAGATTTGTTGGCAGGAACAGGTAGATTTGAGTCCATCTGTTCCAATCGAAGGACTAGGCGTCCGTCGCTTCTGCCCGATGGTCCTCGTATGAGGTTACGTATAGGTAGTTTCTTGTTGTCGCTCGTTGCGAAGAGGTCGATCTGCAGTTCTGGGACTTTTTCCAAGATGAAGGAGAATGAGTCTGCGTCTAGGTACCATTCTGACTCTATCGGCTTTTGCCTGGATAGAGCGTCTGCAGTCACATTGCGGAACCCTTGTAGGTGAACTGCTGATAAGTGCCATCTTTTCTTTCTTGCCAAGTGAAAGATGGCCAACATCACGTTATTGATGTAGGGCGATCTCAAGCCTTGTCGGTTCAGACATCTCACTATCACTTCGCTGTCCTAGACCAGCCTGATGTGGGGTGATCTGTGAGGGGATAGATTCTTCAACGTCAAGAGGACTGCTATGGCCTTCAGAATGTTGATGTGAAAGGTCTTGAACAGGGATGACTATGTCCCTTGAGCTTTCCGTAGATGGGAATGACCTCCCCATCATCCCGTCGAGGCATCCGTGTGGATGATTACCGATGGTTGAGGTGGTTGTAAGGGAATAATCCCTGCTAGGCTCTTGACCTTCGACCACGGCCTCTAAAGCAATCGCAGTAAAGTCGGTGTCGGTCTCTGTAGATCTCTTTGAGCGTTTGATGCATATCTTCTCCACCATCCTGACGCATCTTTCAGCTGTGCTCCTAGCACTGGGTCTGTTACTGCTGCAAACTGGAGAGAGCCCAGTACTCTTTCCTGTTGGCCTCTTGAGATCCTGTTGGATTTCAGTAGTCTCTTGACAGAACCCACGATCTCTCTCCTCTTCTTTGGTGGTGTGGCGGTGTGTTTAAAAACAAGCCCCATACCCTGAATCACACCTACAGACAATTGTCTCAACAAAACAAACTTTCCTCTTACGTTATCTATACCAGACTCTTTAACAAAAGGTAAAAAAAAACTAAACATAACCTTAAAACTATATATTTCTTACAAACTATGATAAATTAAACCAAAACCATTCATATGCAAAATACTTAAAACTAATCATAAACAATATTAAATATACAAAAGAAAACGTAACCGCATTCAAATAAAAAACAAAAAAAAACCCTAACAAACTTAAATTACACCGCACACCAACACCAAAAATAAATATATATAAATTATCTTCCACATTAAATATTATGGGACACCAACACTGTCGCCACACACAAGCCGGACTGTCTTTACAGCACACTAACACAGCTCTGTGTTTAACAGTTCACTGTGTGGCAATTTGCCACAACTACTTCCCTGATTGGGGTCGTGGTTATTATCATCATCATCATCATCATCATCAACAGCAATCTGAATTTAATTCGGTCCGGGTCATCAACAATTGTATAAATCTGAGTGGTGGTATCAAGTTCCTTATTACAAGCCAATTCGTCAACAGTCAATAAATCCACTTTCACGGCTTTTTTAGATAAATAAATACTTCTACGCTGGTAATAAATTATATAAAATTGTAATCCAGCACTCACAAACGTAACTGCCTCAAGCTGCAGTCAAATCAAAATAAGCATTCACCCAAGACATTCACTACTGTCCTAACCTAACTGAAAACATAAACAAACAATCTCATTTAAACCAACAGTCTTTCTCACAACAAACAATCGATACACTAACTACCCATCTCTCTCTCTCTCTCTCTCTCTCTCTCTCTCTCTCTCTCTGGATTTGACAAAAAAAATAAAAAATAAAAATTAATCCTCCACATTCCTCCCTCCTTACTTTGCCAAATCCGTCTCACACAACACTTACCTAATTTTTTTTCATAACCCAGTCGCAGTCGGGAACAGGACCTCTACTCCGAGTAACTGGGCCTCCATATACTCTCTCATTCACTTCTTCCTTATCACAATCATTCGCTACATTAACACTATTCCTATCTAAATCCCTATCATCTAATATATCATTTACAATCCCATCTACCTCGTTCTCATCTGGCCCTAAAATGTCACTTATTTCCGTCAGCAATTCATCCATTTCATCAAAACCATTTTCTACTTTAATAAAAGATTCAGTCATACTACTTATCATTCTCCTATTTCTCATTCTTAAGTTTGTCATACTTTCTTTTACATCATCTAAGGAAAAACCACACACACTATAGGTATCATTCATACTCAGCCATGATTCATCTGTATTAATACATTTATCTTCCACACTCACTTGCACATTTACACCCTTGTCATACTTATTCGTATTCTTACCTATACCTATAAATTTCCCTTGCACTTTCTCCTCACTTAAAACTTTCAAACGACTCTTTTTCCTATATTCAATTTACACTAATTGTTTATTTTCCAGCCGTAATTTTTCAAGCATACTAGGTTCATACTTGCTCATTTCCAACCAATTATTCATCCCATTCTCACAAACATTGATCCTTTTCCTTCCACACACACAGGAGTACTTACCCAGATGAACTCTCTTACACTCTAGTTTCCCGAACATCCTGGCTGACTTAATCCCTTCTTCCTACATACTCTAGCTACATGCCCATCTACACCACATTCAGTACACTTACCCTGCAGCTCCTAACACATTCTAGCATAATGACCATCCTTACCACAATTACCACAAATCACATTCATACGATTACTACGACATCCACTTGCTATGTGCCCAGTCATACCACACCGATAACATTTTACCCCTTTCTCTTTCTTGCACTCGCTAATTCTATGCCCTACCTCACCACATTTAAAACAAGCACCTAGAGCCCATCTATATTCATTTTTCTTATGTCCTACTTTCCCACATCTATAACACTTCTCTTCACGGATACAACTACCTGACCTACTTCGCTGCACACTAGCACTCCTATCCTTCCAAACCTGATTCCCTTGCCTAAACGCTTCATTTGTCCTTACAGGTATTCCCACATTACTCGTCCTAACACTCCTATCTACTACACTATCAGCTACCTCTCATAACAGCATCTCTAAAACTAACAAATTCTGGCACACTTTCCTCCATTCCAGTTCTTACACTCACAGATTTACTTTCTTTCATACGTCTATCCAACTCGTAATCCTCAACTATCTCTAAAATATCATCCCATGTCAATCTTTCTTTCGTCCACCTCATTTTCTCCTTCCGTTTCAAATTAACAAACACAGCAACATTCTCGGGTACAGTAGCAAAAAACTTCTTCATTAACTCCTTATTTTCATTTATACCTTCATCCCCATACTTCTTCCTAGCTAAAGTTTCCAACCTACATACATACATCGATATCGCTTCTCCTGCATTCATCCATGCTTCATCAAAATCATTCTTACGCTTATACCTAACACTCCCGTTCATACGTTTCACCTGCTCAATTATTCTCTTTTTCACACTTTCATAATCAACGTCACCTACACTCATTATCACGCCATACATCGTCAACAAATACCCAGTCAAATATTCTCCTAACTCCCTAGCCTAAACTCTTTTACTTATTCTGACAATACCTCTCATACTCCTTGAAAAACTCGTATACATCCCTACTACTATGCTCATTGAACCTTTCACACCGAGGTACCTCTCTCATAAACACAGTCTTACACACATCACGTTCATTCTCACTGCTATCATCACTGCTACCTTCCCTCTTGTTTCCTACTTCCTCGCTAGAATATAACGAATCTAATTCCACACTCATACTCCTATCCTTGATTATACTCGTCCTAGCCCTTTTCTTACTAACTACTTTCACCCATTCATGATCATCTTCACTCTCATCCTGACCTTTCTTCTTTTCCCTCTTCATATTACTTTTACCTTTCTTCTCATTCTTCCTATCACATTTCTGTTCATCCTTACTTTGCTTAATTCCCTTATCTTCAATCTCACTATTACTATCACTATCACCTCCTTTCCCATTATCACCTACCTTAACGTTCTCCTCCACTATCACCCCATTACCCAAAGCAGAAACCACTCCTCCGACTGCACCCTCACCCATGAAAGTTTTCATCATCCCCATTACTTGCCCCATCATATCTTCCATTCGTTTCTCAATTCGTTCCTCATTCTCTTTCATCCTCATCTCACAACATTCTTCCACTCTCTCTACAGTTCCCTTCAACTCCCTAAGCTCCTTCTGCATCGTCTCATTCTCCCAGTTCAACCTCTCATTCTCTACTAGCAACCTCTCATTCTCAACTATCAACTTTTGCTCCCGTTCTTTATAATGCTGCAGTTCCTCCTCCAAAGCCTTTAATTTGCCTTCCATTGCCATCAACCTTAAATCTAAATCCTAAATATAACCTTTGTAAAGAGTCTGGTTCAATCCCACCTCGGCTGTCCCTGTTCGGGCGCCAAAATAATGTGGCGGGATGGTTAAAAACAAGCCCCACACCCTGAATCACACCTACAGACAATTGTCTCAACAAAACAAACTTTCCCCTTACGTTATCTATACCAGACTCTTTAACAAAAGGTAAAAAAACACTAAACATAACCTTAAAACTATATATTTCTTACAAACTATAATAAACAAACCAAAACCATCCACATTCAAAATACTTAAAACAAATCATAAACAATATTAAATATACAAAAAAAGTAACACCATTCAAATAAAAAAAAAAACCCTAACAAACTTAAATCACACCTCACACCAACACCAAAAATAAATATATATAAATTATCTTCCACATTAAATATTATGGGACACCAACACTGTCGCCACACACAAGCCGGACTGTCCTTACAGCACACTAACACAGCTCTGTGTTTAACAGTTCACTGGGTGGCAATTTGCCACAGCTACTTCCCTGATTGGGGTCGTGGTTATTATTAGCACCATCATCATCATCATCATCATCAACAGCAATCTGAATTTAATTCGGTCCGGGTCATCAACAATTGTATAAATCTGAGTGGTGGTATCAAGTTCCTTATTACAAGCCAATTCGTCAACAATCAATAAATCCACTTTCAAAAATAACTCTCCAAAGGAATATGTACTCTAAGGAGGAATCACGGCTTTTTTAGATAAATAAACACTTCCACGCTGGTAATAAATTATATAAAATTGTAATCCAGCACTCACATACGCAACTGCCTCAAGCTGCTGTCAAATCAAAATAAGCATTCACCCAAGACATTCACCACTGTCGTAACCTAACTAAAAACATAAACAAACAATCTCATTTAAACCAACAGTCTTTCTCACAACAAACAACCGATACATTAATTACCCATCTCTCTCTCTCTCTCTCTCTCTCTCTGGATTTGGCAAAAAACAAAATATAGAAAATAAAAATTAATCCTCCACAGTGGAATGGAGAGGCGGTGTGACTGCAAGTTCCAATGGATTTCCAACCATTGTAACTCTTGAGCTGGAGAGAGGCGAGACTTCTTGTAGTTGATCTCGAATCCCAGATGTTCCAGGAACTGGATTACTTTCTTGGCTGCCTGCAGCCAAGCAGTCTTTGATGCTGTCCACACCAGCCAGTCGTTCAGGTATGCAGCTACCTGAATGCCTTCTAAGCGTAGCTGTTGTACGACTGCGTCCGCAATTTTCGTGAAGATCCTTGGGCTATGTTTAGTCCAAAGGGCATAGCTCTGAAGACATACTTTGTCTTTTGTAGCTTTAAATCTAGGTAGGAGGAGAGGAGGCGACTGACCAGAAGGTGCCAGTAAGCATCTGCCAGGTTTATTGAGACAGTGTACGCCCTTTTCGATAATAGGGTCCTTATGTGTTGTAGGGTTAGCATCCGGAATTTATTGTTCTCGATGAACTAGTTGAGTGGAGACAAGTCTAGAATGACTCTGAGTTTGACCGAGTCCTTCTTGGTAACACAAATAAGCCTTCCCTGGAATTTGATGGATTTTGCTTTCCTTATAACCGTTTTGTTCAAGAGTTCTAAGGTATATTCTTCCAGTAAGGGGGTGGAGTGTTGGAACAACTGAGGAAATGAAGGTGGAGATCTGTTCCATTTCCATCTTAGTCCATTCTTGATTAGGCTGTACGCTCAGGGATCGAAGATCCAACGATCCTGATCGTGGAGAAGTCACCCTCCTACATGGAGCATCTCATGGCTTGGATGGTCCGGAGGGTTTTCCACCCTGACCACGCCCTCCCCTACCTCATGAGGGGTTTTTCGGGGAGCCCTATCTAGATCCTCTTCCTTTCGGGTGAAAGGTAGTGGTGTGCCTCTCAAAAACTGGGTTGAAGGCTGGTGACTGGGCTACCAGCTGTTGAGGCACCACTTGGAAGGTGGTTTGCGGTTGAGCAATCACAAGGGGCACTGTGGTCATGGTGACCGTGGGATGTTGCACAGGTCGAGAATGTAGTCTTGGCTTCTTTGTCTTCCTCTTAGGTTGGGGACTAGCGTCGGGGGAAGATTTTCTCTTAGCAGAGATGCCCCACCTTTGGAGAAGATTCCTATTCTCCATGGCAGCTTTGGCAACTACTTCTTGGACTACTTCCTATGGGAAGAGGTCCTTGCCCCAGATACAGGAAGTGATCAGCTTCCTAAGTTCGTGTTTGACCATTTCACTGGCAAACACAAACTCCCTGCAGGCCCTCCTTGCCTCCTCAAAAGCAAACAAGTCCTTTACTAGGGTGGCCATGTGCATCTTGGTCAGGACTGTGTACATGTCTGGGGTTCTAGCAATGCCTGCGCACATCTCCATGCAGTTTTGGAGGGAAAGAAGGCGGCTAGTCTTTCCTTTGTCTCCTGTTCTCTTCTCAGGAGAAAGTCTGATAACTTCGGGAGGTTCTTACTGAACTCCAGTCCTGTGATGTCCGCGTCGAGCTTCGAGACTGAGGTTAGGTGGACCTCTTTCCAATCTTTCTTATCCGTGGGTAAGGCCAGAGACAATGGCCTACACTTCTGTAGCGTAGGACATGGTTTTCCTGCATCGATTGCCTTCAGCACACTATGGGGAGCTTTCGACGAGAAGGGGAAAGCTCTTGATGAAGGAGCAAGAAAAGTAGGGTGTATCTTGCTCAGCGCAGAAACTCTTGAGTTGGTATACCCTGCCTTCTTCAGGCTACTCGTCAAGATAGCCTGTGCCTTGTCGTGGTCGAAAACCATGACTTCCTTTGGTTCCGTCTCTTCCTTAGACGCCGGCTCAATCTTCAGCAGGATGAAACATTCCAGGTAAGCCGCAAGGTTTGGCCAGAATTGGATGTCGTCCAGGGGGATGGCCCCCATCTTCTCCGAAATGTAGAGTTTCCTATTCGTCATGGGCATGAACTCTGCATACATCCAGGGATTGGTTTCGGAGTATGTTGGCAGGTCAGGCACTTTAGGTCGCTTGTGAGACTCACGAGAAGAAACTATGCGAGTTGCTTCACGGAATTCCTTCCGCATATCTACGTTTTCCTTACATAGAGTGTCCACTAGCACTGAGATCTGGGCCATAACCGCTTGGCCCAGCGGGTCTAGTGGAGGGGTAGGAGCCAAAGACATTGATGGCACAGGCTGGAATGCCGACACAGACAGAAGGGGGTCCTCCGCTTCCGTCGACTAAAGATCTTCGTCTACTCTGGGTGGTTGGGTCACCTCATCCTCAGGATCCTCTTGAAGGAGATCCTTTTTGGTGTACGAGGACAATTTAGACATCCTCTCCTGATGGATGTCCATGCCTTTTATAGCCTCGTTGATATCGGCCTCAATTGCATGCTTTACGCAAGGACGCCCGGGTCGTGCCTGAGGTACGACGGCATCAGCTGTTACCTTCAGGAACAGCATGCTTCTGATTAGCTCGCTTGGTAGGTATGGTCCCGGAGAGTTATTCTGGAACCCTTGTACCCACTTCCGAGGCTTTTCTCTCACAGCATCCCTCAACTCCATCGACTTGGGATCACCGAAACCCTCGGTCATCAAGGCCGAGCAGATGTTGCAATAATTGGGATCCCAATATCTCAAGGATTCTGTTACGATGATGCAGGGAGCATGAGACCTGCATATGGAGTGACCACAAAAGTTCTTACTCTTGTGGTTGCAGTAGATGACCTCACATTTCACCTTGGTCTCCTCTTTTCCAGAGGCTGAAGATTCCGGAGAATGCAGGATAATTCCCAAATATTAGTAACACAACACCGAGAGCAAGCGGGAGATACACTGTGCTTAATTCACTACTAACAATGGAATGGGTTGCCATGTTGGACGCTGTAATAGTACGGAAAGGTGATCCACCGGGTAACCTTGATGACGGCTCCCCTTAATTTTTGCCACTCTTACCCCTCAGAGCGAAAACTCTATTCGGGGTGAAGATTGCCATGTGTCGTATCATGCGATATCCTCAAGAATTTTCTTAAATTTACTCGCGCCAGGAGTTATAATTCTGGAGACCTATGGTCAATTCTCTGGGAGTATCACTGTAGCTAAATATCCCTTAGAAAGCTGCCTAAAGGAACATTCCATCAGGACGACATGGCTGAGCCCAAAAAATACTCAACTTTCCAGAGGATAAAGATGCAGGAGATTGCATTGTAATAATCCTTGTAATAGTAATGAAACCGAGAGCAGTTGGGAGAAACACTGTGCTTAATTCGCTACTACAAAAGGAATAGTTCACCGGGGTGGTACCGGGAGGGGATCCACCGGGTAACCTTGATAACGGCTCCCCTTCAATTTCGCCACTCTTCCCCCTCAAAGCGAAAACTCTATTTGGGGTGAAATTTTTTATGTGTCATATCAAGAAATACGTCCCCTGATATTATGCGATATCCTTAAGACTTATTTTAATATACTTGTGCCAGGAGTTAGAATTCTGGTGACCTGTGGTCAATTCTTTGCTAGTATCACTGTAGCCAAATATCCCTTAGAAAGCTGCCTAAAGGAACCTTCCATCAGGACGACATTGCTGAGCCCAAAAAATATGCTTTACCCCACACTGAAATCTCACTGGCTGCAGCCTACATAACAATCGAAACTAAGTAACAAGACACTAACATCTGCTTACATGCCGTTAGGACAATTATTTTTTGCTTTACTTCCTAACGCGAAAAGATTTTTAGTCCTCACTTCACTCCACAATCTCTATATGTATAAAGAAAATAAAACATTAAATTGCATTACAGCGCCCAGTGCCAGTTGACCCACGAAAACCAAAGAAAAGGAGAAAAGGAAAGAACTGGAGAGAAGGGATTACTAACAAATGTTTTTATACATTTAACCTCTTTTCTATGGAGTTATTGGCAAATATTTTCACTTAAAACATACTACCAACGCTCATGTATATGGAGACACCATCATTTGCGCTAATGTTTGCAAACTTGACTTGTAGCCACAGTTTTTTTTTCTTTTTCTTTTTTTCTTTTTAACAGAGTAACGATATTTTCTTTGGTCACAGTATAACAGTGCTTCCCCCTTACTTTTTCATTTCTTTTACCAATTTGGAAATACGGACAAAACCATTGCAGCTTCCTATGTATCATACAAAATACATCGAATATGGAAAGGCACTTGTGACACATTCTGCTATCAGTATTGATAATTTCTCATCAATAACTTTTTCGATAATCTTGTTCAACAATGAAATCTTTAAATTATAAAAAACTCAGTTCTTCAAATCTCAGAAATTATTACCAATGACCTATCAAAATCATAGGGAAGTTTCTCAATATAGGAAAATATGAGCCACACAGATTCTGCAACATTTGCTTACCAATAAGATCCTTGGTATGTAACGATCTACCAGTTAACTGCTTCGTAGGTTCTTGCAAAGATTTAATGAATTAAATTTTCCGTAGGATCAAAGTAACCACTCAATTCATGCATTCACTTATGGAATGAATTGCGGAGATCACTGTAGATCAAGAAAGCACCGAAATCTAATAAAAGCATGATATATGAATCAACGTGTACTGACATTTTGCTTTGATCGTGTCCATTAATATAAGTCTTCCATTGTTGAAAACCAAGAGTGTAGGCCTTGTTGGTTCTGTCCCTCATCGATGATAGAAGATACCCACACATGGGACCACTGAGGCCCCTCAATTTCCTGTCCAATTTAGATGCCACCATCAAAGATGACTGCTGGCATTCCATTGCATTCCTAATCCTGGAAAGCAGATTCAAAAAACAAATACACTGTACATATAGTAATGAATTCAAAACCTTTATCCTCAACATTAAAGTTTTAAATTTTAGTGAAAATTTGTTTTTTTCTTTTGTAATCAACGTTTTATTACATAAACATTCACTAAATTTAACAAAATATTTCATACAGTTCGCTTCGATAATATCAAAGGTTAATATGGAGAGCTTCCACTCCTGAATTTTCATCGTACCTGAAGAATTTGCCACCATTTCATCAATACCTTTGGTAAAAAGTTAAGAGGAGACACTAACCACTTGCAAAACTGTTTAAAGAGTGAATACCCCGCACATGTTCATATCTCCAGAAAAAGTAAGTAGGAATTGACCAATTATCCATGTCAGTTGAAACGACTTGAGAACTCCACTCTTTTGTTCTTTTTTCTGGATTCCCATACATTGATGACATGAACAGTGTATTCAGTACAAGTTCCAGATCTTTGGTTTGCAATGATTTGTAAATCTCCTTTTGTTACCTACTTGCATAAAATTCTAAAAATTCTTGTTATTTGGAATAACATTTAAATATTGATTTTCAACAATGTGTACTTTACTTTTCATAATTCTGTCGACAGCCTACTACTCCCTTCCAGTTGAATTTTGCATAGATTAGTTTGCTGTCCAGTTTCTGATCACAATTCTCAAGAAAAAATGTTCATTGTATTCGTCGCCAAAACCTTCAAAATTACTACCAAAACATACGACTGAGGTGTCACAGCATAGCAATAGAGTTTCCCACACCATAGGTGTCATAGTATAGTGATTAATTGGGTATATTTAAGACGTCGCTATATAGTCGTAAAATTCCTACATCTGAAGCATCACAATATAGTGATAAATTGCCTACATCTGAGGCTTCACAATATTGCCTACATCTGACGCGTGAAAATACTGCCTACATTTGATGAGTCACAATATTACCTGCATCTGATTCGTCATAATAAAGTGGTAAACTACCTACATCCGAGGGATCACAATATAGTAATAGATCAATTAAGCGTGATGCACCTATAGAATCAAATGAACGACAGTCTCCATTAGAAAGGGATGAATTTCTGCGTCAAAACGAATACCAGCTGGAGCAACTACTGATATTTACACATTAGGGTTCCAACTAGCTTTACCCAATACAGAAATATTGTATCATATTAATATTAACAATATATCTGACAGAAAATTTCGTGGAAATTATTTAACAGACAATTTTAGCCAAAAGATTTGCATGAAAATAGAATATTTGTAATTTCAGAATGTTTGGCATCTAGGCAAGGTCATAATCGACATAGTTTACCCTTGCAGTTACGAAATTTGCCTTGTGTATTATTCCACTGTAAACCTTACCAAATACAATTTTGAGTCTGAACCCTATTACATTTATCTGCAAATAAACCCAAATCTTGAAAAAGCTTTTAAAGCAATTAGCTTGCATCCAATGTCGCTTCAAAACAACTATCCACGGCAATGTCATCATCCAAAAATACTATAATCTTCCCTCCCTTAGATCTAGAATATCTAACAGGCTGTCTAAGATCTTTGGTAAAGATGTACCCCCACTTTAAAAAAAAATACTGAAAGAAAATCCATTATAAAAAAAATGTTTTCTCCAATGAGAAGTATATGGCCGATGTTTAGACATATTTTTATACAATAAGGAGACTTTAGATTAAAAGTAAATGTATAATCCTCGATTTTTAACATATCTTAGGCTGTACAAGCATCTTTGTTTCGAAACTTAAGTGTGTGAAGATGACGATTAACAAGCTTGCAATAAACAACCAGTCTTTGCTTTGCATTTCCATTCTTGGCCGCTGTCAAAGGAATAATTATTGTTTCTCGGTAACCAGTGTCACCCATTCTCTTTCTATCGAAGTCTAAACTTGTGATAAGTTCCGATTCATCCCTCACTGACCTATCTTTACTCAATCCAATTAACAAAATAATGGTTTTGAAGGGAATTTCTAATCGACCATTTAGACATCTAAGACTATCTTACCAGACCCAATTTTCTCCTGTTAAGTGTATTGTGAATATAAAACACCAATAGGCAATTTAAAAAGAAAGTCCCAATTTTCTGGTACCAATTGCAAGGTATACAAAACGAAAACGGTTGAATTTTCAATTATCTTTTTGACGTCTTTCTTTATATGTTCCCCGCTCTAATGTCTTTTCTCGGCCCTCATTGAACTCTAGACATCTTCCATCTAAGTTGATATGAATCCACAAACTTTCCCTCTATCTTCAACTAGCTGGTCAGCGATGCTGCTCTTTGCAGACTGACTCATTTCTACAGCAGTTTTAGATGTTCCTTGTCCTCTAAGTTGATAAGCAATCGCATCTTATGCTTACATTGGTTCCATATCTGTGTCTTCAAAATAATGCGATGGTCATTCAAATGTTTTTCTCCCGTAGTTCATTGAGATGCAGATTCTGCTTGAAAGCGGATAATAGACTGTCCATCACTTCTTGAAGTTGTTAATCATTCAGAATGCTAGCGTAAAAGCACTGTTCACTTCTGGAACTATAATTTAACCCTGCCTGGCATCCTGGCTGATAAATTCGACTTGCCTCGGGCTAGCGTGCGCTAGAAAACGACCACTTAGTAAATACCTCTTCAAACATTGAAATCCCATTTGCCATAGCCTACGTAACAACATAAATTAAGTAATAAGACACGAACATCGGCTTACTTGTCGTTACGACAATTTTTTTTCGCTGTACTTAGTAAGGCGAAAATGTTTTATTTTCGAGTGTTCACATTAAATATTTTAAGCAAAACAATAATATCATAAAAGATGTATGAACCTTAAATCTTCATTTTAATTTCAGTCTTGTGATAACATTTAATATCTAAGTAGTCAGACAACTATATCGGACGTGTGTGTCTTACACTCTCCTACTCCATAACAGTATTGTATTTTTTTCAGCTCTCTTTCTCCCCCACACTGATAATATAAACCTGTTTAAACTTGCTACCACATGCTTTGTAGTTTTTGAAGGGTGTGTCCTTCTTTCCCTCAGTTATCTGCTTGTTGACTTTTCTAATAAACTTATTTACATTTGCCTCGCCCCTCTGTTATCACATAGCTGCCACCTCCCGCAATTGTTGACTTCATGAGGACCAGCTCCCTTTGCCTTTCCCCTCACTGCTGTGCCCTACTGTTGGACGATGCCGAATACCGACCCTGACTTTCCTCAAACTACCACCCTTCAATAGTACAGAAATATTCAACTGGTTTCAGCGTGCTTTTTCAGCTGTCTCAAAAACTAAATAGTTTTTCCTGCCCTCTGGGAAATGAACAGTATTGCTCTGTTGCAATTGCCGAAGATGGCTCTCCTTGGGAGATGACTCTAGTTCGTGGACCTGATGACCAAAATGGACACCCTTATGGACAGCCACTTCACCACCTAAAAGACCTCCATCAATGCTTCCACTCCTGACGCGAATCCGATAGGACACAGATGCCCACCCCATGACATGTAGGAGCGGCAAAAAAACCAGCCACCACCACATATTTCACAAGCCGCTCACGACCCATCCAATAACTTGTACCGGCACTTATTGACGCCCATTGGCCGCAGTTCTATACTACTTCAAATTGGGCGCTGCTGCAAATAAATGTGCGAAGGATTATCAGTGGCCAAAAAACTTGTAGGTAGGCCATTGCTTGTGACGATGGCCTCCTCTATCAATAATCTTTTCTTTTATACATGATGGAGGTACGAGGTACGAGTGTGCAGATTTTGGTAGACACTGGTGCTCACCATTCTCTCTACTAAGGCCATTCTTTAGGACCCGACATAGTCATTCTAAGCCTCCTGAAGTCCACCTAGTAGCTGCTAACAGATTTATGATCACCCCCCCACAAGTACGAGACACTTACACTAATGTTTTGGAGCACCAATTATCATTAGAAGCTTCTTGCAGGTAACGCAACATTGCCAATCCTAAGTGCAGATTTCCTCCTACTTTTCCATTTCCTGATTGATGTTACTCATTGATGGTTGGCCAATGTAGACTTGTATTTGTCGACACCTCTTCAACCCGCCCCATCCGACCTTACTCTCTACATCAGTGCACCCTTGGATGCCTATGCTCACCTCCTTACATCATACCCGGAAGTCTTCAGCCAGAACTTTACCATACGCCCATGGTCCCTCCAAACACGGTATTTATTACCACATTAACACTACGGGCCCCCTTTGTATGTCTGATTCCGGCATCTGGCCCCGGATCGATTGGAAGCCGCTAAATAAACGTTCACTGAAATAAAAGAAACAGGCCTTTGACAAAAGGCTTCGAGCCCTAGGCTGTCATTCTTATACATCATCCTGAAGTAGGATGGCACACTGCTACCTTGTGAGGATTACAGGCCTCTGAACAAGTAGACTGAAACGGATCACTCCCCCTTCTCAACATCACCGACATGACCTCCTACCTCTTCAGTGCAAAGGTATTCTCAACTCTCAACTTCTTCGAGGGGTATTATCAGATGCCAGGAACCATAAGACATTCCCAAGACCGCCATCACTACTTCCTTCGGAACTTACACAATCTATTACTCCTACTTATGCCTTCATATTTCAGGGGCCACTTTTCAATGCCTTACGGATGGTATCTTAAGGGACCTCACCTTTTGTGTATGTTACGAGGATAACATACTTGTGTTCTCGTCCTCCAAAGACGAACACCTCTGCACCGCATCACTTCTGAAGGCATCCACCTCTCCTTAAGAAGGCAGCAGCTATTCAGAACTTTCCTACACCCTCTACTGTCAAAGCACTACAAGATGCATGTTCCAATAGATTTTAGACTTGTGTGTATAAGGCGCATAACCATGATGTGAAATGAAGTAATCTTTCTCTTATTTACAGTTACTTAAACGATTGGCAATGTAAAATTGACGTAGAAGGGAAAATTTAAAGTGAATAGAGTTGTCATTTTTATGTGATTTTCCACCGAGTAGTGTTTTTAGACCCTTTATTATTTATCTATTACTTATTTTCTTTCAAGAATATCAAAATATGGAAATTGCAAACGAAGTGTGAGCTCTATAGCAGTTCTTTACCAATCAAGATCACCCTTTGAAAAGATGCCCTTTTCTAATGTTAGATAAAAAAGTAACAATTATCCCTAATGGATTGTAATGAAGAAGAGCTTTTCCACCTCTCTCTTACCCGGAGATTATAAAAGTGTTTAGAAAGGCTTTTCCTTCTAGACATCCCACCTATTATTTCAGTTGGGAATCATTTATCTTCTCTTATGTGCTAAAGGTAGTCTGTATTGTTTGTTACAAGGTCCAGGCTTACTTGAAATAGGACGTTTAAGGAGTGAAAAGCTATCGAGAGCGGAAGTCCAATAATAGACTGAAATTCTTGGAGATTAAATTATAATTTAAAATGTAAATTTCATATCCCAGAACGAATAAGTACTGTAATCAGATAATTAAAAAGGCTTTCCTAATTCAGTTAATAGAATAACGTGGGTCAACTTTTGATGAATAATTTACTTATTATTGACCCTCATTCTTATAAGCTCTGATTTTCAAGTTATTGATTACTTCCCTTCATATAAAAGGTAAATGCGTCCGTATCCTATATGCCTACCACCTCCACGTCCCTCTTCCGGGCCCCTCGCTCTTTTAATTTTGAGGCGGCAACTAGACATAATACGTTGACCTTTCATTTGCAATTTTAACAAATATAGTTTTGCGGATAATCTTCTCCATTTCACTTAGGTTCTTTTTGTATTGCCTTCGAAATTATTTCTCTTTCTCCTGCATATCTATAAATATTGTTTAGGAATAAAAATGCAAAAATTAAAAAATATATATTGGAAATTAACTCCTTCAAGTTGAAGCAAATAGATTCTATAGTTTTCAGATGATAATTATAAAGAATTTCAGTGACTCTAATTTTTAAACTGTTATTCGTATTTTTTTCTGAATATTCATCAACGTCTGAAAATATGTCTGAAAGCCGAAATAATTGCGTGATACTGACTGCCATCATGACTGCATTCTCTGAATCAGCTTTCATGACATATTTTGTAGTTTGCGAGCTTCTTGTATTTTTCATTA
>NC_090726.1:73123922-73138922 GCF_036898095.1 Palaemon carinicauda | reverse complement strand
TAGAGAAAATGACATTTTACCTTTCATAATTTCCTTTTGTTTACCAAGGGTATCATTCTTTTAATTTTGGTCTTATTTCCTGGTAAACACTTACCGTCTGTCCTAAGTACATACATTCATTAACAATCTTTAGTGGCTCGTCCATGATCCTTATTTGTTTGTTGTCTTTGTGCCTTTTCATTGAACATTATCTTTGCCTTACTCATATTCCATTCAGTCCTACATTTATGCTTTCTCTATTCAAATCTTTTATCATCTTTATTAATTCCTTCAATGATTCAACTAACACAACTATGTCATCTGCAAATCTTAAGTGGTTGAGGTATTCACCATTATTATTAATTCTTACATTTTCCAAATCTAAATTCTTAAAAACATTTTCTAGGCATGCTTTGAATAATTTGGGAATAATTACTCCTTTCTCAATCGGAATTTTGTTTATATCTGTATATAGTTTTAGGATAACTGTATAGATAAGATTCTCCTATTCCTTTTTTGAAAGGTTTACATTACTGCTGGGGTTTTGACAGAATCAAAAGCGTTCTCATAATCTATAAATGTCATACATAACAGTGTGTCGTAGTCTGTTGAGTTTACAATTAGCTGGTTAAGTATATGGACATAGTCAGTTGTTGAATACCCACTTCTAAAGCTTGCCGGCTCTCTCATTTGATTAAGGTCTGGCTGTCTTTCTATTCGGCCTAATATGCTCTTTGTAGATATTCTAACAGAGATTTTTTTTTTTTTATGGAGAGAACTTATTGGGCGGTAATTTTTCAAGTCATTTGTTTTTCTCTTCTTGTTTAATTGTATAATGATGAAGTTTTTCCAAGCTGTAGGTAAAGAGCATTCTTACAGACATTTGGTATAGATTTGACGAGTTTTACTACGATGTAATCTCCTCCATATATTATCAAGTCTAGTGTTAGGCCATCTTCTTTTGCTTTGCCTGTTCTCATGGCATTTAATGCTTTCTTTACTTCCCATATTGTTACATTTGGTACCGGTTCAGGTTTTTCATTATTTCTATTGGTAAAATTATTTCTTATTTCACTATTGTATAGCATTGCTTAGAAATCCTCTGAAATTTTTATCACTCGGTCTCTATTTTGCATATTCCCATTATATTTTGGATAATATTTCGATTTTCATCTTTTAAAACATACTTTACAAGTGTTGGCACACTCTTCCAAGTCTTTTTTTTTTTTTTCGTCAGTTTGATGTTTCTCTTCTTTAGTGTTTCCTCAATTTTGGTCTGATTATGCCTATGAACATCTTGGGTTTGTAGTTTGTCTATTGTTTTGGATATTTCTGCTAATTTTATTTCATCTCTCTTAGATTTTACCCTCATATCCAATCTTGTCTACGTTAGATTTTTAGTCTTTTCTGATAGTTTATCCTAATCTTTTTTAGGAGCTTATTCTAATACATATTTTGTTAAATTACCGTTCAGCTCTTCTTTATTTACTTACAATGAATCATGTGGCTTAGAGCTACTAAATCATTTTGTATTGCTAAACTAAACTCATCAGATTTTTCTTTTATTACAGGAGTGTTTATCCTATTTCTTGAAACAAATGTTTCTTCCTCTTTCCTTAGATCTAAACAAATTCTGCTTCTCTCCATTCTATGATCGCTTGACTTTAACTTCTTTTACACTGTTACATCTTTAGCTATATTGACCTTTTTCACTGAGAATAAAATCTATTTCATTTGTCATTTCTCCATTTGGGATTTTTCATTTCCATTTACCATGCGTTTACGGTTGTTTCTTTCAGCAAATTCATCAAAAATGTCTCCTCTCTAATTACGTGTGCCTAAAAAGAATTTACCTACTGTTGTTTCTCTTCTCTTCTCTTGACATATTTTTGCATTTAAATCACCAAAAACAAATGTAAATTGACTTTTGTGTTTTCGTTTTTTTAAATCTATCTCCAGATCTTCATAAAGAGCTTCCATTCTTCCTCTGTATGGGATGTTGTTGGCGCATACGATTGAATGATCTTCAGTTTTCGCTTCTTATTGAGTTTGATAAGTAATCATATAATTCTATCATCAATATTACAAAATGTTTCAGTTACTTGCAAGATTTTTATTAATAAGAAAACCCACTCCATTTTCTTAGTTTTTTATTTTCTTTCCCTCTTAAGCGAGATATATGGCCATCTTGAAATTCTGTTTAAGATACCAAAGTTCTGCTAATTTTAACCAATTCTATTATAACCTAATTTATATATTCCAGCTCTTCTAGTAACACAGCAAGACCTTCTTCCTTAGACAGGATCTTGACGTTGTATGTTGCAAGGTTTAGTTTCCGGAGGAGGCCTGTTCTAGTCCAGAGATTTTTAGCACCCTCTCTAGTCGAATGTAGCTTCCCGCCATCTTGGGCAGCTGGGGACAGGGGCCCGATACCGGATTGTGAAATACCTGTCTGGGTTTTGGCCACTCTTCATCACCACGCTAGACACTGCGAATTGTTGCAGGTGGGAGTTCTTAATCTGGTCGCTTACAGTAAGCCCATCTATTAATTTCAAATGATATGTTAAGTGTACGAACGGACATATAAACAGTTGAACAAGAAAAGAAAACGCATACAAGCATCTGTTTTGAGAGAAGAGAGCGAAACCCATTAGGAACCATCATTAAGTCTCTAGTCTTCAATAACAGATTGTGTTTCGGGTGTGTGCTATCACCAAAATATCTATTTTCTTCCTTTTTTAAATCTATTCCTTTGTCCCATTTTTGTGGAAATAAGCGAATCACCTTTATAGAATCTTATTACAAATTTTTTTTATAAAGCTGGAATCAGCAATACTTCTTTTTAGGACTTGGTCAGAAAAAACCAGGTGTTTTGCATCTAAGCAACTAATATCAATTGTTGATCTTAACCTGGATACAATTCCCGGTTATACAATCCTTACCTTCCATATTGTTTTAATTATCTCTAGAATGAAAAAATCTCTGGTTTACTATGCTCATCTTATATATTTTTACGGTAAACTATCATATTTTCTGAAAATTTTCATCTCAGCCAAAATAACACATGTCACAAGACTTGCATTGGATTTGTCAGTGCAGAGAATCAATCAATTTAGGGAGAGGTTTTCATCAGAACAGTTCTCATCGAATTTTTTTTTTTATATATATTCACCTAAAGTCGTTTCGATAAAAATAGTTTAGAGAGTTAATCCGTATTTGTTCAAACTTCAATCACTTTTAGAAAAGCGTTGCATTATGAAAAATCATTCATAAAGAGGTGAAAGGTAGAAAAACGCATTTACCAATGCGAGTATAGATGATTATTCTCAAGTAACGATAATGTAATGGAAATTCAAAAACACCATAAAATAAAGAAAAATTAGATACTTAACAATTTATTCACAAGTAGAACTACACAATGCCAAAAGCATTATACACGTATATTCATTATTTATAATTCCGATTACTTCAAAACTACGAACTTTATAACACAAAAGATCGTTTTAAAGGACATGTCATTAACTGTGCAAGGTAATATTCGGGAAGCAGTGTTGAAAAAGTCTATTGAAGTTATTCCCTTTACAGTTTAAGGTGAGAAAAACGTTAACAAATTGCCAGTTAAAAATACAGTCTCATGTACGGAGGTGTATCTAATAATAATTTCAATTTAGGCTACTTTGAACAGAATGTGCCTGTTATTGTAGAATTGAAACATAGGGTATTATTTCTATCTGCAAAGAAATTCACTCAAGAATACACTGATTAAGGATATGTATACCATATGCTTACTATTATCTTCCTTCAAATCTGCATTTCATGTTTATTTCGTTCCGATAAAAATCCAAAGCAGTTGGGTACTGAGGAAAGTAAATTCCTTGATCACGTAAGCTTCCCATTCAAGAGCATTCTTTATATCTTGTTTCTGATAATTTCTTATTACCTCTAATTATAGGATTCAATGGTCTTTCAGGCCCTTCTTGTCACGTTGTAGCAATAAACAATATCAGTTCCTGAGAGGCGTAAAGGTTTCTATATTGGTAATATGTTGGCCAGGCCACCAACCACCCCTTAAAATACTACTGCTAGAGAGTTATTGGGTTCTTTGACTGGAGAAACAGTACTGCATTTTTAGACCCTTCTCTCCGGTTACAGCTTATTTTTCCTTTGCTCACACATACAAAGAATAGTCTGGACTATTCTATACATATTTTCCTGTGTCTGCATACAATCAACAACACTGAGATTACCAAACAAGTCTTCACAATAGAGATAAACTAGTGCACCATAATTAATCAGTGGCTACTTTTCTCTTGGTAAGGGTACAAGAGACTCTTTATCTATGGTAGGCAGCGCTTCTAGGACAACACTACAAGGTTAACTATTGTTCTCTAGTCTTAGGTAGTGCCATAGCCTCTGTACCATGGTCTTCCACTGTCTTGGGTTGAAGTTCTCTTGTTTGAGGATACACTCGGACACATTATTCTATCTCATTTTTTCTTACTCTTGTTTTTTTAAATGGTATGTTGGGCAGGCTTAATATAAGGGTCATGGATGCCTCTTAGTGTATCAAGAGGTTGTCTTTTCACTGTCAGTTTAATTTTCTTGTCACAACCACTCTTACTGTCATCCCCTTAGTAGAAGTGGCTATCGTGGAGGTTATTTAGCCTTGCATGGTGTATCGGGTCTGTCTTGTTGAGCACAATTTTTATCTATAGTCTATGGGTTTTATCAATCATTTTACTTATATTTCTGTACATATCATGTTTGTCTTCCTTATTGTTAATTTAATTATTAGATATGATTTATCTTTTTTATTGTCATTATTTCTTATGTTACCCTGAGACTTGGAGCGAAATCTGGGACCAGTACGTCTTAGACTTAATAAGTGTCATCTACCGTATTGAAATTTTTGTAAATATTCAAGACCTTGCAGTAGCGTCCAGGCATTATGATATTCTTTTACACTCAGAAACTTTGGTTTCTAGCATGTGACAGTCATCTTAGGTCCTTATAACTGCTTTTAAGAAGCCTATAATCTTGAAACAAGATGCCTTTCCTTAGGCCAGGGAAATGGCAGTGTACATTGGGGCTGAGTACACTGATTTTCGTATGTCCTGCTATGAATGTGGATGTCATTAGATTTAGGTAATTATAGTTTTTGGCAGGGAAAACAACTACTATTTTTTTTTTCTATTTACAGGAATCCAGACATGAATGATTCTGTCTTCGACTGTCTTCTTACCAGTATGGCTAAGATGCAAGAAGATGGTAGAAAAGCCTTTTTTGTCTTTGTTGATAATTTCAGCGTTCAGCATAGGGAGTTGTTAAATTGTGTTTCTTCTACTGCTGGCCATGGCTTAAGAGCTTTTTACTTTGCCTCTGGATCAGGCTGCGAGCAAATCATAAGTGAATCTACTCGCAGGTCTGGTAAGTGCTTGGACCTCGTATGCACAGACTCCCCTGGCATTATAACAAGTAAAGTTGGTTCTCCAGGTAGGACATCTGATATATATATATATATATATATATATATATATATATATATATATATATATATATATATATATATATATATAGATATATATATATATATATATATATATACATATATGTATGTATATATACATATATATATATATATATATATATATATATATATATATATATATATATATATATATATATATTTATATATATGTATATATACATATATATATGTATATATATAAATATATATATATATATATATATATATATATATATATATATATATATATATATCTATATATACATGTATATATATATATATATATATATATATATATATATATATATATTAGACATATATATATATATATATATATATATATATGTATATATATATTCATATATATATATATATATATATATATATATATATATATATATATATATATATATATATATATATACATGTATGTATATATATATATATATATATATATATATATATATATATATATGTTTATTTATATATATATATGTATATATATATATATATATATATATATATATATATATATATATATATATATATATATATATATATATATATATGTATATATATATACAAAATGGATTTTGAGCGAAGCGAAAAATCAATTTTTGGGTGAGATAGCCATGTCATCCTGATGGAGGTTCCTTTAAGGTAGCTTCCTAGGGTATATTTGACTACGGTGATATTCCCAGAGAATTTTACCTTAAGGTACACAGAATTCTAACTCCTGGAGCGAATATCCCTAATAATAATATCAGAGGACGTATTCTTGACACGCCACATAGCTATCTTCACCCCGAATAGCGTTAACGTTTCAAGAGGGAAAAAGTGGTAAGAAAACAAAAACAAAAGGAGAGCCGTAATCAAGGTACCTCTCCTCGTTTCGAGTGTGTATATGACGTCATCAACGGCGATATCTTATTCCTTTGAAGTGGTATGCGAGGTGCTACAGATACTGTACTATTGGGCGGGGTCCTTTAGCCCTTTTTATTAAAAAGGAAGGGCGGGTCAACCAGGACGACATGGCTATCTCACCCAAAAATTTTTGGGCTCAGGCCATGTCGTCGTGATGGAAGTTTACCAGAGCATTACTGTATCTGTGGATTTCTCATTTTGTGCCTTATCCTCAAGATAACCTTTCCTTGGTCTACTTAGACCTAGAGACCTATGATATTACTGTCATACATCATTACTTCTAAGCATAAACCATGTTAGTGCTCCCTGCCCCCTACAGGGATGAGTCATGCTAGACTCTGGAAAAGTCTTGAAGAATACATATTACCTATGGATGCCTAGCAGACAAACTGGTATAATGGTCTCAACCTATACCTTCTAGAGCAAAGTTTGTATTGAAAACTCACCAATGTCCGTATGAAATACTGACACCTCCCCCAGTATACCAATTTGATTTGTGTACCGACCAAAGGTTTGTATCCGTTTAGGAACGAAGATTATATATCAGTTATCCTCCCATTCAGAGTATAAAAGTCTATACTATATAAGGATTGACCAATTTGATGAGTGTTTGTCTACACGAAGGAACAATCTTTTAAGATTTTCTATATTATTGAATAATATCCATAGAATGAAGTGCAATGCTCAATATATTTTTCATAAAATAAACCTGGGCGAATAAGACGCAAAATTCCTTTAAAACTAGTTTATTGAAAAACAATAAATATATCGATCAATCAACATTTATAGAAATTATATAAAATTTGGATGAAATATATTGAAGCATAAAGGTAACAGTAATACCAGGAAAAACTTTTGTTTCATCTGAAAAGGAAACATACAAATGCCACTTGAAAACGAAAATGTTAATAATTTTCATTAATCTCTGTCATTACTGACTATTCACACTTGCATAAAAACTCATGGCACATGTTTTATGTAATATGCTTACTTCACCTTTGTCTAAGGAACAGTTCGTAAGGACACCTTAGTGGCCTTTCACTTAGTATGTTGTACCGACCAGGAACCACACACCCACCCTTAAATTAATCGTCCACAATTAATTTCAATGTTCCTCGCAGAACTAAGCGACAGGTTTAAGTACACTACCTGCTGCCACCACAGACCTCTTCAATTCCTCCACCTGCTTCGCGTAATGCTTAAAAAATACCCTGGATGACTTCCAGCCAGTGTACGAGCGGAGGTGTTCAATATCCATATTATTGAAAAAGTTCAGGGATGAGGCAATTTTTCTCGGATCATGACCTGCGGATGTACTGTCCGGATCCACTCTGCGAATAAAGTAGGTGATCTTCGCCATTAGTTGTTTCAAGGACAAGTTTGAACCTGAAGTTTCTCCCCTAAAAAGCTGTCCTCCCCTAAAGTCTGAAGTTCTACGAAGATAGACCTTTAGGCACTCTACTGGACATAAGAGACATCTTCCTTCAGAGGGAAGATTCTCCAGGTACCCCAACTTTTGGTGGGTAGCTCATTCTTGGCGAGAAACGTTGAATCTGGAAAAAGATTCAGTTCTCCTCCTTCCAAGAACTGAATATGACTTTGCTCTCTCGAGAGGGCCACTATTTCACTAAATCTGGCTCCCAAGGCTAGTGCAAATAGAAATATAACTTTTTGGGTCAAATCCTTCAAAGCGCACTCATCGTTGTTCACCATAGAAGCGAAGTGAAGGACCTTATCCAGAGACCATGAAATGGGTTTTGGAGGTGCTGCCGGCCTTAGTCTAGCACAGGCCTTAGGAATCTTGTTGAAGATTTCATTAGAGAAGTCGACCTGGAAGGCATACAATGAAGGTTTTGTCAAAGCAGACTTACACGTCGATATTGTGCTGGCTGCTAAACCTTGTTCATGAAAGTGGATAAAGAACGATAAACAGAAATCTGTCGAGATTTCTTTTGGATTCTTTGCCTTGACAAAAGACACCCACTTCTTCCACGACGACTCATATTGTCTTCTGGTAGATTTGGATTTATATTCCTCCAAAAGTTTATACTGTCTCTTGAAATCCCGAATCTTTTCTTTACCGCTAAGGAGAGAAAATCATGAGATGAAGGTTCCGGGTTTTCTGTGATGAAGCAAAGACAGTCGACTTCTGCACTAGCTAAGTCAGAACTGGATCTTGCAACGGCACAAACTTCAGCCGTAGTTCTAACGCTAGAGGGAACCATACGCTGTTTGGCCACTTGTGAGCCACTATCACAGCCGTTCCCTTGAATGATCTCAGTTTGTCGAGGACCTTCAGTAGAAGGTTGGATGGAGGGAGCAGGTAAATCCTGGACCATCTGTTCCAATCGAGGGACATTGCGTCTACTGCTTTCGTTAGGGGATTCTCGTACGGAGCCACATAACGATGTATCTTCTTGTTGTCGCTCGTCGCAAAGAGGTCTATCTGCAGTTCCGGGACTTGACGTAAAATGAAGGAGAACGATCCTGCATCTAATGACCATTCTGAATCTATCGGTGTGAACCTGGATAGAGCGTCCGGCGTCACATTGCGGACCCCATGAAGGTGAACTGCTGACAAGTGCCATCTCTTCTTTTCAGCCAAACGGAAGATGGCCAACATCACTTGGTTGATTTGAGGTGATCTCGAGCCTTGGTGATTCAGGCATCTCAATATCACCACGCTGTCCAGAACCAGTCTTATATGGGTCGAGTGGTGAGGAGATAATTTCTTCAGTGTAAGAAATATTGCATTGGCCTCCAGAAAGTTGATGTGAAATGTCTTGAATAGATTGGACCAAGCTTCTTGGACTTTCCTTTGGTGAGAGTGACCTCCCCATCCTTCCTTCGAAGCATCTGTGTGGATGATGACTGAAGGTGGAGGTGTTTGAAGAAGTATCGAATTCTTCAGGTGCTTAGCTTTAGACCACGGCTTGAGAAGCGTTCACAATCGAGTTGGTAATGGTCTTCTCAGATATCTTCAAGCGTTTGATGCGTATCTTCACCAGACTCCTGTTGCATCCATTAGCTGTGCTCGTAGCACTGGGTCTGTCACTGAAGCAAACTGTAGAGGGCCCAGCACTCTCTCCTGTTTGTGTCTTGATATCTGTTTGGATTCCAGAAGTCTCTTGACAGATCCCGCTATCTCTTTCCTTTTCTCTATTGGAATGGAAAGTCGATGGGACTGTAAATCCCAGTGGATTCCCAACCACTGAAACTTTTGAGCTGGAGATAGTCGAGACTTTTTGGTATTGATCTTGAATCCTAGATGTTCCAGGAACTGGATAATTTTCTTGGAAGCCTGCATGTATTCCATCTTGGATGCTGCCCACACCAGCCAATAGTCCAGGTAGGCCACTACTTGGACACCCTTTAGGCGTAATTGATGAACGGCTGAGTTTGCAACCATCGTGAATATCTTTGTGGCTATGTTTAGCCTGAAGGGCATGGCTCTGAAGGCATAAAGTCTTCGTTTTAGCTTGAAACCTAGGTAGGAGGAGAGATGACGATTGATTGGAACGTGACAATGGGCGTCTGACAAGTCTATCGAGACAGTGTAACCCTGTTTGGGCAACAGGGTCCTTATGTGTTGAAGTGTTAACATCCTGAACTTGGAGTTTACTATGAACTTGTTGAGTGGCGACAAGTTCAGAATGACTCTGAGTTTTTCTGAGTCCTTCTTGGGAACACAAAACAGCCTTCCTTGGAACTTGATGGACTTTACTCTCCAGATTACTCTTTTCTCCAAGAGTTCACGTACGTATTCTTCCAGAACGGGGGTGGAGTGTTGGAAGAATTGCAGGAATAGAGGTGGAGCGCTGTTCCAGCTCCAACCCAGTCTGTTCTTGATTAGGCTGTGGGCTCAGGGATCGAAGGTATAACGATCCCGAAATAAATGCAGTCTCCCTCCTACCGGGAGCATCTCACTTCTGCTGTGGACCTGAGGCCTTGCCTCCTTGACTGCGTCTTCCTCTGAATCCCCTTCCTCTAGAAGGGCGTCTAGAGGAACCTCTGGCTGTTCCTCTAGCTTTCGGACGAAAGGTCTTCGACTGCCTCTCAAAAGCTGGGTTAAAAGCAGGCGACTGTGTCACTACTGGCTGAGGTAGCAACTGGTACATAGTTGGAGGGTCTGCCACCACCTGAGGCACCGCGGTCATAGGAAGTTGCTGCTGCTGCTGTCTGTAAGGCTTGGCCAGCCGAGAGGGTAGCCTAGGCTTCTTTGTCATCCTCTTAGGTTGGGGACCCTCATCCGGGGAAGACTTCATCTTGAGAGATAGGCCCCACTTTTGGAGAAGATTCCTATTCTTCGTGGCGGCCTTATTTACTACCTCTTAGACCACTTCGCTTGGGAAGAAGTCCTTACCCCAAATGCTGGATGAGATCAGTTTTCTGGGTTCGTGTCTCACCGCAGCCGAGGCGAACACGAACTCTCTACAAGCTCTCCTAGCTTTAATAAAACTGTATAGATCCTTGGTCACGGTGGCCAAATGGGTTTTGGCCACTACCATAAACATCTCTTGATTTTTGGGGTCACTTGCCGTAGTCTCCAGAGTAGTCTGTAGAGACATAGATGCAGCAAGTCTTTCTTTTGTCTCTTGCTCCCTACCCAAGAGAAATTCAGACAGCTTTGGAAGGTCCTCACCGAACTGACGTCCGGCAATATCTGCTTCCAACTTCCCGACTGAGAAGGTAAGGTGGACGTCCTTCCAGTCTTTTTGGTCCATAAGCAAGGTCAGGGATAAAAGCTTGCACTCATCCAATGAGGGCCATGGCTTCCCTGCCTCAACCGCCTTCAAGGCTGCCTTATACCCTTTCTCCATAAAGGGGAAGGCTCTAGTTGGAGAAGCCACAAAGGATGGGTGCTTCTTACTCAATGCTGGTACCTTTGAGTTGGTGAAGCCCCTCTCTTTCATTGAGCTAGAGAGTAAAGTCTGTGCTTTACCATGGTCAAAGACTATGACCTCCTTTGGCTCCGTCTCTTCCTTTGAGGCTGGTTCCTTCCTCAGACGGACATAACAGTCCAGGTAAGACTCCTTGCTGGGCCAGAATTTCACCTCTTCAATGGGAACTGATCCCAGCTTTTCCGAGATGACAATCTTACCAGTTGTCATCGGCATGTGTTCGGCATACCGCCACAGGTTCGCGTCCGAACACAAAGGAAGGTCCTTTACGCTGAGCCGCTTCTGAGGCCAGCGTGATGCTGCGAGTCTTCGCATCTTCAGCTTCATCACAGCTTCTTTTTCGTTGTTTTTCTTCTGCATTTGTTGAATCATTTCAACAAGAGAAGAAAGAGTCCTTCCCATTTCCTCTGGAATAGCAGACAATGTGGAGGGAATTGGTTCTGGGGCTGGAAACGATGAGACCGACACCGCGTCGACCTCTTCCTCTTCGGTCTCAAGACCTTGGGTCTGCTCCTCTTCCTAACCTTCTGCGAGAAGGTCTTCCTCAGTGTACTCCGACGCTTCTGACATCCTATCATCCAGTTGGATGTCTTGTAATGCGTCCGAGACTTCCGAATTTACTGGAATCTGAACGACAGGGATCTCTGAATGAGGCTGAGGAATTACTGCGTCTGCAGATGCCCTGGGGAAAAGATAGGCCCACATCTTCTCACTTGGAAGATAAGGCCCCGTGGTGTTTTTCTGAATACCCCGTACCCAATTTTGCAGCTTTTCCCTAGCTACATCCCTTGACTCCGCCAACTTAGGGGGGTCAAATGCATCAGTAATCAGGATAGTACAAATGTTACATAGATGAGGGTCTCAATACCTGAGATCGCCTTTGGAGACTGCGCAGGGAGCGTGCTTCCTGCACAACTCATGCCCACAGATGTTCTTGCTACGGACGTTGCAAAACATACTCCCGCACTTCTGTTGGTCCTCCTGTAAAAAGAAGAGATTCCAATGAGTATCCAGTGAAAATGTATCACAAGATTAAGCCTAAAAATTATTACTATTATTGTTCGTAGCTTATGATAGTTAAGCCAGAGAGGAAAGAAGGAAAGACACATACTTGTATTTCCTGCTCAGCCAATTGCTGTGACCTCCCAATATATTAAAACTAAGGTTAATTCTAATTCTAGAAAAACCTTTGGAAATATTATCCTATAAGGATACTTACGTGTAACTCACACCAGTAATCAGAAGTTTTAATACAAGGGATTTTTAATTATATTAAAGAAAGAACTCACCTCCTTTAAGCTCTACGGTCTCACAATAGGCTGGACATGCCAACACAATGTATGTTGGAAAATCTTAGTGTTACAGTATAATGTATACTGTATTTATCTACTTGCAATATATACTATACTGCAAAATACTGGTTTCCGAGTGCTGGCAGTTGATAATATGCCGGCAGCTGACTGCACCTCGGCTGCCGGCCACTAGTCGTAGTAGCCAGCAGAGTCGAAGGTGTGCCACCAACTGCCGGTCGGCCGTGGCAGGTGCATCGCTTAAACATAGAAACACAGTGATGTATTAAAATACAGCGAATCTCTGTAAATTACTATTCATAGGTGAGCTATGAGTATATGGTGAATCTTGTAAAATATTTTAAATATTATCTTTATTTTAAATATAGTTATTATTATGTATGCTGGCTATTAATTTCTTTTGGTGTTACCGTTTTGCTATTTTTCATAGTACATCAATTATCACGGGAATGGGGCAGTGAAGTATATTTTACATTAATTAACGTTTTGTAATAGCTGACTATAAAAGAATTGGGGACCTGACCAGTAATTTTTATTTTATTTTAAATTCAGAGATTCATCATAAATTGCTTACAAATTGGCAAGTTAAATGACCTAAAAAATCTGGAGCTGAATGTTAAAAATTCAGTGAGGAAAGAGGATAATAAACATGTGCCATTGATAAGGGATCATTGGGTTCGGATTTATCAGCTATAGGACTTGAAAGATTTAGGATAGAAGCTCGTTTAAAAGAAAGAGAGGTAGGAGCAGAAGCTGGGGTAAGAGAGAATGGGAAGCTGATTTTATTAGAGAACAATTCGATGCTCAGTTTAAACTCGAACAATTACAAGTTGCGGAAAGAGTAAAGGAGTTGAAAGATCATGCTCAGATAAAGATGCCTGAGATTAATGCTCAAAAGAAGCTAGAACTAGAAAAAAGGAAATGGCAATTTTAATGATGCAGATATATGTAGGTCAAATATTTCTAATGAGTTGTGTCTCCTTTTAATATAAAAAGGTTTCAGATGGATATTTTTTTTTTTTTTTTTTGAGAGAAGATAAAGTTCATTATTATGAATTCTTTAAAATGCTATTTTGCAGTACTATGGACTAACTCCACAGCCTTATATAATGAAAATTGGGAGTTTCATAAAAAAAGACAAGTAAACATATGTAGCATTCATTAGGTAACACTCAGGTTGGTTTGATAAATATTGTAAGGCAGCAGAAGGATTTTAAGAGTAAGGGAAATTATTCTCGTTAAACAATTAGAAAATCGCTTTAGTGAAAGTATTAAGGTTTATTTCAATGGGAGAAAGTTCTCTACCCTTCATGAATGTGCCGTATGTGCTGATGATTGTGTACTGGCTCACAAGGAGTAATGGTCTAATGATAAAAGGTTCAATAAACCATAAGACTATAGGGACACTGAAAAGCACTCAAGTAAAAATATCGAAGGTAAATGCTCACGTTCTGATTCTCATGCCAAGTCTAAAAGGAGCAATTTGAACAGCACGTCAACTAGTAGCAGTTATGTAATGTGTAATTATTGTAAGAAACAAGGGGGGGGGGGATGTCCCAATGCTTGTTGAAGAGGAGAGAAGAATACAGGACTACAGTTCTTTTTCTACCAAAGTCTCGTTATAGTATGCTACCGAAGGTTATTACTGTAGATGACCACGTTTTTGACGGGAAGCTTATTAATTCCAGTGTTTGATCCAGACCTGTTGATATTTTTTTTTTTTCAGCCATATTATTCAAATGGGTTTATTAGTGCTGATGGTGATTTACCATACCCTGTTTGTATCATGAGTGATACTGGCAGTGGCCAATCACTTATTTCAAGGGAACTTTTCCTTGTGCCAGAACATTCGGTTATTGGGAAGCAAGTTCCCATTCGCTGACTTGGTATTGGCCATTTTAGTGTTTCCTTGCATCTTATGTATCTTTATTAGGATTGGATGTCAGAGCATGTTGCTGTTGGTGGGACGTCCGAGTTGCTTATTAATGACATTCAATTTAAGCTTGGTAATGATTTTCTAGATAAGAAAGTTGATGTCCGACCAAAGATGGTTAAAGAGGAAAATCTTGATCTGGAGTTGGAGGTTCTCATTCCTGATTTGTCTTCAAGCGATGAATACCATCAGAACACTCAATTTTCTAACTACACATCTCATAATGAAGTGTTGGTTTGTTATAATATTTCCACTGTTGTTTGTTCTACTGGCTTATGAGGACAAGTTGCTATGTTGTGTTGTATCCACTGATAATAGTTCTACTGACATATCTCGTGAAGTTCTTTATACTTATGCAACTGTTGACTGTTCCACCACCAAGTCTAGTAATGATATGTTGGTTCATGAGAGTGTTTCTACTGTCAA
>NC_090726.1:73111422-73121422 GCF_036898095.1 Palaemon carinicauda | reverse complement strand
GTTTACCAGAGCATTACTGTATCTGTGGATTCTCAATCGGTGCCGTATTCTCAAGGGAAGAGTCGTACTAGACTCTGGAAAAAGTCTTGAGGAGTACATAAGAACTATGGATGACAAAATGACAAGCTTGTATAGTGGTCTCGAACTATACATTATAAAGCAAAGTTTGTATAAGAGTCACCAATGTCAGTATGAATTTGTGACACCTTCCCCAATGTGACTACTCTTATTAACTATTGGATAATGGTTATATCCACAAAGGAACAAATTTTGCATCTCTGCCACTATCCCGTTAGGGAACCACGTCCACCCTTCCTACGGAAGGGTTAATGTGAGTGGACTTTTGCTTGAATCAGGGAACAATCTTAAAAGACATACCATGATAAAAATATCCATATTTTAATCTTAATGCTCAGTACATTTCTAATAAAATGAGTGTGGGCGAATAAAATGCAGGGTTCACAATGAACTAGTTTATTAAAATTTAATAAACGTACATATCAGATCAACCTTTATAAAATTTATAAAAAGTGGATGATATGCGTTAAAGAATAAAGAAAACAGTTAACAGAAAATATTGTTTCGTCTACCAGGAAACAGATTTGCCACTTCAATTGAATTATTGATAATAATGATACATTTTGTATACTGTTTATTTACACTAGCGTAAGAAATGCTTGGCACAAGTGTCCGTATTATGCTATAGTTCACCGATGTCAATGGAACAGTTCATAAGGACACTTTCGTGGCCCATCGCTCTGTGTGTAGTAACATACAGTGACCACACACGCACCCTCTTTATTAATCGTCCCAAATTAATTACACTGTTCCTCGCAGATTTAAAACAGAAGGTTAAAGAATTCTACCTGCTGCTACCACAGACCTCTTAAGTTGCTCCACTTGCTTCGCATAGTGAATACAGAACACCTTGGATGACTACCAGCCGGTGTACGAACAAGGATGTTCAAAGTCCATATAATTAAAGAAATTTTATGGAAGAGGCAACTTTCCTCGGATCATGACTAACGGGTGTACTGTCTGGATCCGTTCTGCGAATAACACCGGTGATTTTCGCCTTTAGTATAGATAACTTTGAACACAGGGTTTCTCTTCTGAACAGCTGTCCTCCCATAAAGTCTGAAGTTCTATGAAGATAGACCTTTAGGCACTCCACTGGACATAGAGATGCATCTTTCTTCAGAGGGCAGGTTCTCTAGGGACCCCACCTGTTGGTGGGTAGCTTGTTCTTGGTAAGAAACGTTTGGTCTGGAAATAGATTCAGTTCTCCCTCCAATAACTGGACGTGGCCTTCCTCTCTATAGAGAGCCACTATTTCACTAACTCTGGCCCCCAAAGCGAGTACAAGCAGAAATATGACTTTAAATTCAAGACCTTTTAAGCGCATTCCTCATTGTTCATACACAATGAAGAATATTATCTACTGACCATGCAAAGGGTCTTTGGAGGCGCTGAAGGGCTAAGCGTAGCATGGGCCTTTGTAGTTCATTAAGAACGTTGTTAGAAAGGTCGACTTTCAAGGCATATGGTATCTGTCTTGTCAAGGCAGACTTGAACAATTGAATTGTGTTGGCTTCTAAACCTTGCTTATGAAGGTGAATGAAGAATGATAAATAGGAATCTGTCGAGATTTCTTTTGGTTTCTTCGCCTTGACAAAGGATATCTGTTTCTTCCCTGAAGCCTCATAATGTCTTCTGGTTTCCTCCAAAAATCTAAACTGACTTTTAACACCGAATCTTTTTCTCATCGTTATGAAGAGAAAATCATGAGATGTAGGTTCCGTGTTTTCTGTGATGAAGCGAAGAAAGTCGACTTCTGTACTCGCTGAGACAGAGATGGATCCGGTTGCGGTACGAATTTTAGTTGTAGTTCCAATGCCAGAGGGAACCACACGCTATCTGGCCACTTGTGGGCCGCTATTGCTGCTTTCCCTTTGAAGGATCTCAGCTTATCTAGACCTTCAAAAAGAGGTTGTGCGGAGGGAACAGATAAATACTGGACCATCTGTTCCAGTCCAGGGACATAGCGTCCACTGCCTCCGCTAGCGGATCCTCGTATGGGGACATGTAACGATCTATTTTCTTGTTGTCTATCGTCGCAAAGAGGTCTATCTGCAGCTCCGGGACTTGACTCGAGATGAAGGAGAACGATCCTGCGTCATAAAGGGACCATTTTGACTCTATAGGTGTAAACCTGGATAGAGCGTCCGCTGTCACATTGCGGAACCCTTGAATGTGAACTGCTGACATGTGCCATTTCTTCCTTTCCGCCAAACGGAATATGGCCAACATCACTTGATTGATTTGAGGTGACCTTGACCCTTGCCGATTCAGGCATCTCACTATCACCTCGCTGTCTAGAACCAGTCTTATGTGGTTTGAGTGGTGAGGAGAAACTTTCTTTAGTGTCAGAAGTACTGCCATGGCTTCTAGAAAGTTGATGTGAAATGACTTGAAAAGATTGGACCAAGCTCCTTGGACTCTCATTTGAAGAGAGTGACCTCCCCAGACTTCCTTTGAAGCGTCTGTTTGGATAGTTACTGATGGGGGAGGAGGTTGAAAAAGTATTGATTTCTTCAATTGCTTGGCATTGGACCACGGCTTGAGAAGCGTTCGCAGTCGAGTCGGTAGTGGTCTTATTAGATCTCTTCGCGCGTTTGATGCATATTTTCTACAGACTCCTGTTGCATCCTTTAGCTGTGCTCTTAGCACTGGATCTGTTATCGAAGCAAACTGTAGAGAGCCCAGCACTCTCTCCTGTTCCCGTCTTGATATCCGTTTGGATTTCAATAGTTTCTTGACAGATCCTGCTATTTCTTTCCTCTTCTTACCAGGAATGGAAAGTCGATGTGACTCCAAATTCCAGTGGATTCCCAACCACTGAAATTTTTGACTGGAGAAAGTCGAGACTTTTTGATGTTGATCTTGAATCCCAGATGTTCCAGGAACTGGATCACTATCTTAGAAGCTTGCATGCATTCTGTCCTGGATGCTGCCCACACCAGCCAGTCGTCCAAGTAGCCTACTACTTGGACCCCCTTTAGGTGTAATTGATGGACGGCTGCGTTTGCGAGCTTCGTGAAAATCCTTGGGGCTATGTTTAGCCCGAAAGGCATGGCTCTGAAGGCGTAAAGTTTTCTATGTAACTTGAAGCCTAGGTAGGAGGAGAGGTGACGATAAATTGGAACGTGCCAATAAGCGTCAGACAGGTCTATAGAGACAGTATATGTCCTTCTGGGCAGTAGGGTCCTTATGTGTTGAAGCGTGAGCATTCTGAACTTGTAGTTCACTATGAACTTGTTGAGTGGCGACAAGTCTAGAATGATTCTAAGTTTTTCTGAGTCCATCTTTGGAACACAAAACAGCCTTCCTTGGAATTTTATGGACTTAACTTTCCGGATTACTCTTTTGTCTAAGAGTTCTCGGACATATTCTTCCAGAACGGGGGTTGAGTGTTGGAAGAATTGAGGGAATTGAGGTGGAGGACTGCTCCAGCTCCAAACTACTCCATTTTTAATTAGGCTGTGGGCCCAGGGATCGAAGGTCCAGCGATCCCTAAATAGCTGTAGTCTCCCTCCTACTGGAAGTATCTCACTTCTGCTGTTGTGGACCTGAGGCCTTGCCTCCTTGACCGCATCCTCCCCTGTATCCCCTTTCTCTTGAAGGGCGTCTAGAAGAAACTCTGGCTGTTCCTCTAGCTCTCGAACGAAAGGAAAAAGTCTGCCTTTTGAAGGCTTGGTTAAAAACTGGCGACTGTGTCGCCACTTGTTGAGGTACCAGCTGGTACGTGGTTGGAGGTTGTGCCACTATCTGAGGCACCGCGGTCACAGGAAGTTGTTGTTGTTGTTGCTGTTGGTAGGGTTTAGCCGGCCAAGAGGATGGCCTAGGCCTTTTTGTCTTTTTCTTGGGTTGGGGACCCTCATCCGGAGAAGACTTTCTCTTAAGATCTAAGCCCCACTTTTTGAGAAGGTTCCTATTCTCTGTGGCGGCCTTGTCTACTACCTCTTTAACCACTTCATTGGGAAAGAGGTCTTTACCCCAAATACAAGAGGAGATCAGTTTCCTCGGTTCGTGCCTCACCGCAGCCGAGGCGAACACGAACTCTCTACAGGCTCTCCTAGCTTTAATAAAGCTATAGAGATCCTTCGTAACTGTGGCCAGATGGGTTTTGGCCACTACCATGAACATGTCCTGGTTCTTGGGGTCACTTGCCATCGTTTCTAAAGACGTTTGTAACGACATCGATGCCGCAAGTCTTTCCTTTGTCTCTCGCTCTCTACGCAAGAGAACCTCCGACAGATTTGGAAGTTCCTCACCAAAATGACGTTCAGCAATATCAGCTTCCAGCTTCCCGACTGAGAAGGTAAGGTGTACGTCCTTCCAGTCTTCTTGGTCCAAGGGCAGGGTCAGAGATAATGGCTTGCACTCCTCCAAGGAGGGGCATGGTTTCCCTGCCTCCACCGCATTTAAGGCTGCCTCATATCCCTTTTCCAAGAAGGGAAAGGCTCTGGTAGGAAAGGCCACAAAGGAGGGAAGCTTCTTACTCAAGGCGGGCACCTTTGAGTTAGTGAAGCCCCTCTCTTTCATTGAGCTCGCTAGTAACGCCTGAGCTTTACTATGGTAAAAAACTATGACCTCCTTTGGCTCCGTCTCCTCCTTTGAGGCTGGCTCCTTCCTAAGACGGACATAGCAGTCCGGATAAGAATCTTTGTTGGCCCAAAATTCCACCTCTTCCAGGGGAATTGTTCCCAACTTTTCTGAAATCATGATCTTCCCGGTTGTCATTGGCATGTATTCGGCATACCTCCAAGGATTGGTATCCGAGCACAAAGGAAGATCCTTCACGCTGAGCCGCTTCTGGGGCCCACGTGATGCTGCAAGTCTGCATATCTCCAGTTTCATTGCAGCTTCCTTCTCATCATTCTTCCTTTGAAATTGTTGGATCATCTCAACAATGGAAGAAAGAGTCCTTCCCAGTTCATCTGGGATAGCAGACGATGTAGAGGGAACAGGTTCTGGGTCCGGAACCGATGTAACCGACACCTCGTCAATTTCTTCCTCTTCTACTTGAGGAGCCTGGAACAGCTCCTCCTCCTGACCTTCTCCTAGAAGGCCCTTCTCAGTAGAATCCGACACCTCCGACATCTTATCGTCCCATTGGATGTCTTGAAGGGCTGCCGAGACTTCAGAATCTACCGGATTCTGGGCAGTTGGTATCTCCACATGAGGCTGGGGGATGATCGCATCAGCCGATGCTTTAGGGAAAAGGTAGGCCCTCATCCTCTCATTTGGAATGTAGGGGCCTGAGGTGTTTTTCTGAAAACCCCTCACCTAGGATCGTAACATTTCCCTGGCAGCATCCCTAGACTCCGTCGACTTAGGGTCGTCAAAAGCCTCAGTAATCAGGTTAGAACAAACTGTACAAACTTGAGGGTCCCAATATCAGAGATCACCTCTGGAGGCTGCGCATGCTGCGTGCCTCCTGCAAAGTTGATGTCTACAGAAGTTCTTACTGCGGACATTATAGAACACACTCCCGCACTTCGGATGGTCCGCCGGTAAAGAGAAGAAAAATCCATGAGTATCAAGTGAAGGCCTTTCACTTATATTGAAACATTTAGTTTATATAGAAAAGCTATAAAAGAAAGAAGGAAGGAGACATACTTGTATTTCCTGTCCAGTCAATTGCTGTAACCTCCCAAGATATTAAAACTAAGGTTAATTCTATTCTAGAATACCTTATGTAATTTCCTAAACGGAAATTTAAGGTGTAGTTCACACCTTGAAATAAAGTTTTAATATACGGGATAGAAAGAATACAGAAAGAACTCACTTTCTATATATTGTACGGTCTCAACAAAAGGCTGTACAAGATAACATTAAGTATGTTGAAGAACTTCAGTGTTATCACAAACTCTGTACTGTAGTTTTACTAATGCAGTGTGTACTACACTACAAATATAGTAACTACTGTACATCGCATACTGTTGTGCCTGCCATCACGCGCCGGTACGTGCCGGTGCCGGCCGTCATCTACCCCTGTATAGTTCAAAGATATGCTACCTTTAACTAATAGGCGGCAGCCCACTGATTCGCAAATGTGTGTCGGCCGGCAATCATTGCCGGTCGACAGCTGAAAACACTAATACCCGGCTGCCGGCCGCTAATTGTAGTGGCCAACAGATTTGGGATGTGTTTCCACTGCCGGCAGGCCAAGGTAGTAATACCCATGCCCGCCGGCAATAGCTAAGAACCAGAGAACCTCCACCTGCCCGGCTGTCGGCTGTTAAGCCGGCAGCCGGGTTAGGGGTACAACACAATAGTCAGAAAGAGTGAACTTATGGAAGGGGAAAATGTAGCATTCAGGCTTCCAAAGAATCCATAGCCTGCCGAGCTCTACCGGCAGACATGGAAGGGAGACCAAGGGAGGTCTGGGGTTCACTCTGCAAAGAACAAGGGGTCTCTGCCGGCCGACACGTAATTGCCAGCCAGCAGAGAGCTGAGCTGGTTCTCCATCCTAACCTACACTAGGTACGGAAGTAGGACTGCGGCCAAAAGATAATAAAAGAAAGAGAGGTGGGGAAGGGATAAGGGTCCTATAAACTTTGTTCTAGCAAGAGACACACTCAGCAGTTAGGGAAGCTCATCCTAACCTAGAGTTGTCTATTAGGGAGGAAGACTGGCAATACTTGCTATCCTCCTCCCAACCAGAACAAAGTTAGGTGAAGTTATTTCGCTGGGCAACAGAGAAAACTCATTCTCCAGCCCGAGAAAAACAACACAGGACAGTCTGCTAGGCCACTAGAGTAAGGAATCATCTCGTACTGAATCCTTCAGATGTGGACTAGGGAAGCAAAGCTTCCTGTATCCGCCCCTAACCTAGCAAAGGAGACTCATTCTCTATGCTAGAAAGAAGCAGACCTCAGACTAGAAACTCTGATGTTCTGCCCTAATCCAAAAAACTAGTCACTCTGGTTAGCAGGTCAGGACAGACATATCCTAGAATAGTTATACCTGAATTATTATACAGATAGAACTGCTAGGATTAAGCCAAAGGCTTACTCAGAGGGAGAGAGGGATTGAACTTAGCCTCCAGAGGAGAAAAGAACAATCGGGGATGTACGAAAGTATACTACTGTACCTAGGTTACTAGCCTAGGTAAGGTGAGAATCGATTACCTAATTCACCGAAACTCTCTCGTATACAATCTTGGAAAGAACATTCAACAATATCATACATGTATAAAATATTTGACTAAAGCTTCAATAAAATAACACTCGGAAAAACTTATATCATGCATGAAAGTATTAGGGCCAGACGCCTAGGCTACTGAAGCTCGCGAAGGGCAAGATCGGTTATCTAAAACACCGAACTAAAAACTAACGGCATTATATAAGCATTCCTAGAGGAGATAAATAGCTAGATTATTAAAGCAAAACAAACCGGGAACATCGCTCTAGCTAACTAAATGACCCATAAATAGCGAGCGATAGCATCCAGGATGCCTCCGGTAGGCAACAGCTCTTGTTTACGTTAATATCACTTTTGATTTAATACAAAACGACAAGAGCTTACATTTATACATAGTAAAGATAATACTCAACTTTCCAGAGGCAGAAAAGGCCGGAGAAGTCATCAAAATGTTGAATTACAGTGAACCCTCGTTTATCGCGGTAGATAGGTTCCAGACGCGGGCGCGATAGGTGAAAATCCGCGAAGTAGTGACAGCATATTTACCTATTTATTTAACATGTATATTCGGACTTTTAAAACCTTCCCTTGTACGTAGTACTGTTAACAAACCACCCTTTACACCCTGTAATGTACAGAACACTTAATGCATGTACTACAGCACCCTAAACTAAAACAGGCACAAATATTAAAGGCGATTTTATATCATGTGTTTCCTAAACACCTAAAAAGCACGATAAAAAATGGCAACCAATGTTTTGTTTACGTTCATCTCTGATCATAATGAAGAAACAAACTCATTTAGTGTACACATATATGTACGTATGGTTAGTTTTTGCATCGATTATATTGATTATACAGTACTGTATGTTGATTTTTTTATTACCAATGTTTTAGTTTACGTATTTTTCTTAGGACTTCCAAATGAAATCTTTTTCTTTATGACGCCGCCTGAAACGACGGCGTGTACGCTCAGTAAACAACCACGCTCAGAACAAACAAGGCATTTAACACGCATGATGATAGTGATAAATAATGATACAGTACATACAGTATTTACAGTACAAAGCATTTACAAAATATGTTACCTTACAAATATAAATTATACAGTACTTGTACGTAGCAAAGCAGGAAAACAATTTGAGAGAGAGAGAGAGAGAGAGAGAGAGAGAGAGAGAGAGAGAGAGAGAGAGAGAGAGAGAGAGAGAGAGATTGTTTTACGTACGTAAATGTAAATTTTAAACAAAAAAAATATGATAGGTTACAACATGTAGACTTTTAAAACCTTCCCTTTAACTTAATGCATACAGTACGTACAGTACTAAACTATAAAACAGGTTAAAGTAAAAAATAAAGATTGTTACTGTACTCACCACGAAAGAAGTTCCAGAAAAACTTGAATGACGATGGCGATGAATTTGCTGCACAGTAGAAATGATGATGATGAAGCTGATGATGTGTTCTACTGTGCAGTCAATGATAGTATTTTACGTCTCTTCAGACGGAGGTGTCTTTTCCTGGGACACCTCTTCAACTTCTTCAATTTCTTCCGAAGGCGTACTAGCAGGAGGAACTGGCTCTTTTTTGCGAGGCTGAAAAAACATTGTGATCGGAAGTTGTTGCCGCTGCTTCTTTTTTCGATCCAAGAGCATCCTGTAGGGAGTCGTGATGTCATCGACCTTGTTGCAGAATTGCATCGCGCGAACCATATCCTCGTCCCACTCTTGCAACATTTCTTTCGCCTCCTTCATATGGTTGCAGAACTTGGCGAGCCGTTCTAATGTTAAGCCCGTTTCTTCTACATTTTCTTGGGTCTCTTCCTGGGTACCCTCACTCTCTTCCTCACTTGCCGATTTCGTCAGGTCTTCGAGATCTGCGTCAGTTAGGGGCTGGGAATGGCAGTCCAACAACTCGTCGACGTCTTCAGTCGTCATGTCGCCAAACCCGTCACCCCCAATTATGGCAGCCAACTGCACAGATTTCCGTATTGCAGAGTGTTGGATTTCCGACGGAGTAAATCCCTTGTCGTCGTAAACAATATCGGGCCACAGCTTCTTCCAGCTCGCATTTACAGTTGCAGGTTTCATCTCTTGAAGTGCCTTTTGAATATTCTGCAGGCACGTGGCTATGGTGTACTGCCGCCAGTACGCCTTCAAGTTGAAGTCTTCATCCTCGTCATCTTGGGCAGCATCCACACACGCAACGAGGTCCGCCAAGGTATTCTTCGTGTAGAGGGCCTTGAACGCCCTGATAACCCCCTGGTCCATTGGTTGAATTAATGACGTGGTGTTGGGTGGCAGGAACTCAACCTGAACGCCCTCACGCGACAGGTCAGTTGCGTGTCCACCAGCGTTATCCATAAGGAGAAGGATCTTGAATGGCAAGCCCTTCTCTAAGAGATATTCATGGACTTGCGGGATGAAACACTGGTGGAACCAGTTGGAGGTCAGCATCTTCGTAATCCATGCCTTTTGATTATGCATCCAGTACACGGGAAGGAGATTCTTATTTTTGTTTTTCAAAGCGCGAGGATTTTTCGACTTATAAATAAGCCCCGGCTTTAACAAAAATCCAGCAGCATTGCCACACATCACGAGGGTAACGCGATCCTTGAATGCCTTAAAGCCAGAGGCTTTGGCTTCCTCTTTGAACAGGAAAGTTCGCGACGGCATTCTCTTCCAAAACAAGCCGGTTTCATCCATATTAAACACTTGTTCCGGCTTGTATCCACCTTCAGCGATAATGTTCTTGAAAGTCTGGTTCACGTAAGTTTCAGCAGCGGCAGTGTCAG
>NC_090726.1:73098922-73106422 GCF_036898095.1 Palaemon carinicauda | reverse complement strand
AGGCTGCAGTTGCGCAAAATATGTCAATAATAGATTCTAAGTATGAAATATTTATTTTAATGTTACTCTTCCTAAAATATTTTATTTTTCATCGTTTCTTTTCCTCACTGGGCTATTTTCCCTGTTCGGAGCCCCTTGGCTTATAGCATCCGGCTTTTCCAGTAGGGTTGTAGCTTAGCAAGTAATAATAATAATAATAATAATAATAATAATACGTCAACTCACAAAACATGAAAGACATGAAGCTGTATCCAGAGGTTGATAGATTAATTCAATATACAAAAGGCTACAGGAGAGTATTATAAACAGATGTAGCAAAAGGTATTATTGAGGACATCAACCAGACACGTGAAAATTCAGTAACTATTTCAAAAGTTTTCGGGTACTTTTGCAGCTTCAGCTTAATGCTACAACTGAAACCGAAATTCAGACTCGGCTATTACTTCGAGAATGTACAGGTTGCACATGTTACGTCTATTATACATGTCGAGTTCATAATTGCAATCTATTATAACTGTAAGGGGAAATTATAACCGTTCTTCGGACACATTCTCAGTGGGTTACCATTAAAAGTGTGTGCCATATCTCGTCACACCACCTAGGTTTGATGTAATCTTTCTCTTTCCCTCAGAAAACCACAATCTTCAAAATTTTTACATAAAGAAGTCTGAGAGACGAAAACACCTACCCCATATCTAACAAATGTATAAAGAAGGAAAATGAATATCTCAGTAAGCAAATCCTGAGACAGGATCGAATGAAAAAAAAATCTCGAAAGCCATTGAGATGAAAGAACACTCTCCCTCTTCAAGAAATCATGTTCACAAAAAAGAAGATTTTGACGACCGACGAAGACACAAAAATAGTGTTTCGAAACTCTCCTCAGTTTCTTTCAAGACTGTTGTTTCTAATGATAAATCACAGTCCATCGACGAGAAATTTTCCGCTTGATGTTCTTTTACTAATATTATTCTATTTTTTTCTACCTTTCTATCAATGCTCGATATTCCTTAAATTTTTTGAAATGAAAACTGCTTCTTTTACGTGTCTAGTTGTTTTTCTACTGAGTGTTCAACAATCTGATACATGGACTTTATATAGACTATCTTCACTATACATTGTTTTCAAGATCTTAGGAGGGCAAAGGTAGAAGCATAAATTTCCCTTGGATTTTAATATTGATTTCTGGATGTAGCTTATATAGGCCCGCGTTGGGGCCAGTGAGGTCATTGTGGCTTAAGTGCATCAAGGGTAAAAGACTGGTTATACAACGAGGTAAAAGTTACAGGAGGATAGAGAGCAAAATGAAAGAAAGGAAGTAGGAACCGGAGGTAGAGCAGACCGTCAAGTAGGCTAATACTTACAATGGTGAACTAACGACACTACTCCAATACTCTCCTTGGGATAGAATACTTTAGAATATTGTTATGATTTGAAAATGTACATTGATTAACCAGAATAATTGAGAGTACTTTAAAAACACAATGAAATAAAAGTTTCCCTTTAGCCATGTAGCATACTCTGTTAAATATTTTTCTTAATCCTTACATCCATAATATCCGAATAAATGAGAAAATTTAAGATTCTGACAACATAATCACCTTTTGATTAATTACTTTTCCATGATCTCAGAAGAACAACTATTCAAACACGATTTACAAAGATTTTGATTTTATATTCTATAAAAAATGTTACAATTTAGGAGTAAATCCTTTAGGAATTTGTCTTCCAAATAATCCAAGAAAATTCAAGTTCTTAAGTATTATATACGTTCATATCTATGATTTCAAAATAAAAATAGACATAGTTCAAATAACACTTTTAATAAGTAAAATACAAAGTATAGTACAATTGTTGTTGATGATTTTTTTAATAGGATAAAGGTTAAAAGGAAATGTAAACAATATGTAGCCTAGGTTTTGAGAATGATAACTATTCTTAAGTTGTTTGCTTCAAGAGTAAACAAATCCATTGTTTAAACCAGATAAAAACTATCTTCTCTCTTTCTTGTTCTCAGAAGGTTTTATCCTTTTGCTTGTAAAATCCGGCTAAATTAGCCATCCGTTTCTGAATCAAAAACTTTTCAAGAATTCGACACCGGTATCACATCGTAAGAGATTAGTACAACCACGAAACATTTATGTAAACTGAGGTATAAAATGTCATATTATATTGCTACCTTAGAAATATGAAGGAAAATGCTTTAACAGTTGTGGCTTTTGCTTATGTAACTTTTATCTTTGCTCTTAGAATTTTTCTCTTCAAATTAGTCATCATGTTTCTAAGGTGTGGCTGACGTCTTTTTTCCAGCATATCTTTAAGGTTGAGGCATTTTATTGAGATTTTAACTTTCTAAAAAAAGCTCATCTATTCTCACTGATCATTCAAGAAATCAAGCAATATTAAAAGATAAAAATTGTTTTTCGTTAATTAAAGAATAACCATATAAAAAAATCCAAACTGAGAATAGAAAAGTGCATCCGAACAAAAAATTGAACATTAATATGACACACGATAAACATAAAGCTAAAATGAAAAAGTGGAAATATACAAACGATTACTGAAGATAAATGAGAGCATCTTCAGGTGAGAGATATTAGTCTAGAAAATATCTGAGTCTTATTGTGGTTCCTCTCTCTCTCTCTCTCTCTCTCTCTCTCTCTCTCTCTCTCTCTCTCTCTCTCTCTCTCTCTCTCTCTCTCTCGAGTAAAAGGAAAAGAAGAAGAACTAAAACAACAACAACAACAAAACTGCTTTTTCTATGCTTAATCCTTCTATTGACTCTGCTTGGAAGGAGAAACCTAATGCTCTTTGTCGTTGAACATGATAATCCAGCGGAGGGACCAGTATATATGATGGATATTTCCGATTAGGTATTTTTTTCCGTAATTAACCCTGGGTTGGTTAAGTTCCAAAGCGGGTACGCCATTACCAATGTGGTACAATAAATGAGACCTCAACTTTCGGACCATATAACTTCCTTATTAACAAATATATTTCAAATCCTCAAGTTTCTTATTTTACAATATTCATTCGTCATTATTATGTTAGGAGTAAATTAAAAACTAATCATTTTAGATATTCAATTTGGAAAATTTAGTAAAATAAGTATATAAACGTATAAATATATAGAAAATAATCTGTAGAAAATATTTACATTATACATAAGTAACTTTGGCGAACTGCATAATAAAGTTGAATGGCATGGCAGAATTCATGCCAATTTTCAAGGTCCTAAGCTGAAAAACACCAAATCTGTGACCGGGGTGAAAATGGGCACTGGCATGGCCCTCGATGAAGCCACTCGTTTAAGGCACTGGCGTGGCACTTGTTGAAGGCAGTGGGGTAGCACTTGAAAAAGGCACTGGGGTGGCACTTGAAAAAGGCACTATGGTGACACTCGAAAAACACTCTAGTAGCACTGATTGATGGCACACTGGTGAAGATGGGGGCCTTCCCTGACGGGCTCCTGAAGGGGGTGAAGGTCATGGGAGAGTCATCTACATCGTTGTCGTCACCATCGTCGCATGGTACAGGCATCTTAACCTTCTTCATAGGGAATTGTATCCTCTTCTTGCTTTCAAAATGAGAAGGAAGGTGAAATGGAGGCTCACTTTCTGAAGTGGTGCTAGATGGGGTGGAATAGGAGAGTGCTGAGTGGGAAAAATTGCTTACACTTTCCTGGTCAATGGTGTCCACCTGGGGCTCGTCACCATATTTCTGATAAAAACACGTGTCATCAGCACACTCAATATTATTAAAATCGCTAAGAGATTCCAAAATCTCGTCGAGCCTTTTCTCAGAAGGGAATTTCTTCTGCATTTTGCCAACCTGAAAAGTTGGATTTTTTTTTTTTTTTTAGTTTCCCCCCTATATACTTGAACATCCGGCAGCCTAGCACAAAGATGGCAACATCACTGCATAGCGACACTATTCACCAATGTTCAGTGAAAATCTCTTTAACTTTCATTAATATCACTCTGAGATATTTACCGGAATGTAAAAGCATACAAAATTGAAATTTCAATACAGTTTAGTAGTGTGGTACCCAAATTGAGACCCAAAAATTTTTTTTGAAGAGCTACTTCTGTGCGTCCTACCCCTTGTTGTATCATAAAGTCTTATGCGGCGCACCTCGAGAACGACGCCACAGACAGAGCAACAGGATGAAACCTGGGAAAAATTGCTTTGCGCCTGCGCCTGGTTCCATATATGGGCCCTGTTGACTTAACCAGGGTTAAAAGAGAGAAAACATTTCTACACATATGGGTGTAAACTTATAAAACATTAAAAGTGTGTAACATGTTTTCATAGAAGTGAATCAGTTTAGAAGACTTTTTCTAGCTTCGCTACGTATAGCTCCCTGTTGCAATTAGCTACCTTTAATTCTCAAAAAGTAAGAATAGATGGATGTAATGATTTCATTTACAAGACTGACTGTACTTCTTAAATTTACTATTTTATAGCGGTCTTTTGGTTTGCTTCCACTTAATGTAGATGAAACTTTAGGGTTTCGGTATATTACTGATATAAAAGGATTCATGTGCATCAAATACGTATAAATCGAGAACCCGGTTGAGTTTCTATCCTTAAATGAAGCGTTGATATGAAGATTCAAGGCATTGCTTTAGAGATACCTTTCCATTGTAATGTTTTTTTCGGCTCTTATCAGAAGGTATGTGGCATTTTTTTTAAAAAGAGATTAAAAGAATTAATACAATTCACACGTGCATAAAATTATTTAGGTTTTATTCCACACACAGGGCCAGGAATATCCTGACCATTAAGACAAGTTCACTGTATCCCGATTTCATAGCAAATGTGACTTTCTCTGCTGTAAACAGAAAATAATACAGTACGTACATTTGTCAAAGTCTTAGGATATATCATTCTATTAACTGCATTGATGAGTAAATAAAGATTATGAATATTTTTCTTGGGATTCGAACAAATTCAAAAGTATTGACGTAGAGGGAAATAAATATCTCTACACAAAATTCTAGGATCCACTGTAGAAAAAGAAATTTCTGATTTTTTTTTTGCGGACACCGATGACATACAAAAATAGTATATCCGTTTTTTCCTCTCTCAATCAGTAACTGTATAAAATGAAACCTTTATTGGGGCCAGGAGCATTCATACTTTGTCAATATATAATTTTACCGAAAAAAATCGATTATTGTTTCTTTTTACAGGAAGTTATAAGCTGAAGTTTTCGTAATTGGCAATTAGGAAAACATCCATTGTAAATCCAATAAAGAAAATCGAAGATACGGTTATCCCTTCAGGAAGGGAATTTGCCAATAATCAGTTCTATATTTCTAATAACTTTGCCTCACACATGAGCGGAAGAAAACAGCTTGAGAGATAGAGAGGGAAATCCAGTAGAATTAATATGAGATCGACGGCTTTCTCTCGGGATACTCCCAAATCATTGAAATTTCAGAAGAAGAAATCCCCGGGAAAGAGTAGGTGAAAAAGAATTGAAATTTATATTAGCTTTTCCAGTTTTTTTTTTTTTTTTTTTTTTTTTGCGATAATTCTATTGAAAAAGGAATGGTGCAAGGCAACAATTACAGCAAAATTCCAACAATGTGAAATATGCAATGGCAAGCTTAAAGAAGTTTTTCTATTCTTAGTATAGGAGAGAGAGAGAGAGAGAGAGAGAGAGAGAGAGAGAGAGAGAGAGAGAGAGAGAGAGAGAGAGAGAGAGAAGCAATAGCATTACAGTGTATGAGGGTGTAAAAAACGTGTGTGGTACATTGCTTCCCCCCCCTTAAAGATGACATTCATGTGATATAGGCAGACCAACCATAGAGATGTTTTCTGAAAATATCTCATCTAGAAGTCGAGCGCAGAGAACATCTTCGTTCTGTGCAAGTAGGAGGTAACATAGGCCTTGTTTGAGAGGAGGTATTGATCGGGGTCTGTCTGTAGGTTGAGATGCCAATAATCCCTACACGGGTGCAGGGAGCCATCCGTCTCCAAGATGAAGTGTAAGGACTTATCGAAAAGACCCATTTCTTCCATTTTGATGAATGTTTGTTTAGTGCCTGCCAAACGATTCAGTCCAAATACCCGACTCTAGCAACCACTAGGGGCTCCCTCATCTTGATAGGGTAATAAATACCATGTTTAGTGGGAATCCTGGGAGTTTGGCGAGGTTCTGAACGGAATATTCCAGGTACAACGTGAGGAGGGGGTCATTAACATTCAGGGGTGTGTTGATGTGGAGTGCGAGGTCGGAGGGGTTGGGTTTAAGATGTATCGTCGAGTATGAATATGCGTTGACTAAACACCAATGTGCCAAATCAACCAACAGGTGAAAATGGTTGACGAAATCCACCCAGAATAATGGCAATGTTACATTGGTAACGATGAACTTCTACTGATATCGGGTGCTCCCAAACAATAGTGTGAGCTACCAGGCAGATGTCAGCAGGCTTAGAATGACTACCTCGTATCCTGGAAAGTGACATTGGTAGAAGGGAACAGCAAGTACCTGTGTCTACCAAAAACCACACATCCTTACTTAAATGCACACAGAGTAATGGCAATGTTTCGTCGGCAGCGAGAAACTTCCATTGATATTTGGTGCTCTCAAACAATGGTGTGAGTGCCTGGTAACCGTGGGTTGAGATCTCAGATCTATTGGCAGCTACCAGGCAGATGTCAGCAGGCTTAGAAAGACTACGCCATATCATGGATATTGTCATTGGTAGAAGGGAATGGTAAGCACAAATATCTACCAAAAACTGTACATCCATACCTGAATCATGTAAAAAAACAAAATATTACTGACAGGGGAGACCACCGCCACAAGCAATGCCCTACTTGTTTGGCAACGGACAACCGTCCGCACATTTCTTGGTAACAGCTCCGAATCTGGAGAAGTCGTAGCAGCACTGCGGCTCATGGCCATCAGCAAGGTCTAAAGAATACTATAGACCTTAGCAGCCCGTAAGTAGCTGTAGAGGTCGTTGGTTGGGGTGTAACTGAGGGGCGGCATATGTGGGTAGTGGGCAGCTTTGTCACCACTCCGGTATGTCACGGAGCGGGCGTCTGTTCTGCTAATGTAAAAATGCAATGACCAGCTTAAGCGAGTTTTTCTATTGTCAATGCGGGAGAGAGAGAGAGAGAGAGAGAGAGAGAGAGAGAGAGATAAAAAAGCAATATCATTATAGCGTATGAGCGTGCAAGAAACACGTGCGGTACACTTCACAAGTATGTGCTTAAAGATTAAGTTGTTTGAAAATTCATCAGAAAACCCTAATGTTATTACCGGTAAAAATAGATTTTATGTTGATCCTTTTCTACCTCAGATTATTTTTTTTTCTCCGTGTTTAAATGAGAGAGAGAGAGAGAGAGAGAGAGAGAGAGAGAGAGAGAGAGAGAGATATTTCATTTTTTATTTTCTGTCGTTTAGAATAAAGTGTTAGGAGATTGTGTTTTCAGTTCTATTAAAAAGAATAAAGAAATACCCGACTAGAATTTATTTAG